>NC_056043.1:17311608-17611608 GCF_004379255.2 Salvia splendens | reverse complement strand
AACCCCAAGTTGAGCGTCCCTTGGGTGTGACTTTCCGGCTTCAAAGTTGTATCGTTTTTTGAGTGTCCTACCTTTTCCAAGGGGGGGAAAATCCTCATACGATGGGTTGTGTGTCGCCGCACTCGAAGGCATTGCTGGTTCAATTCTCGGCTGGCGAGTATTGTATGGCTCATCATTTCCGCCGAGTCCAAAGCGGCTAGGTGGATGAGCTCCGCCTCCTTTGGTAGCTTAGGGTTCTCAACTTCGATGGGTTCACGTAAACCTTTGGTGCGGAAAGGCACAAAAGCACTTTCGGAAGTTAGTTTTGTCCCTATAGCTGAATTGAGTAACTTGCCTTGCTGCAAAAAGGACGTCATATTTGGTTGTTTTGAGGCTTCAACGGCTCCTTGTGGACCAGCAGCCCGTGATGTCCCAGCTTGGCAAAGCGCCAATTGACTTTCGAAGGGTGGAAGTGTTGGTGTGGCCAATTCGGGCAAGTTAACTATCTCGGCCTCCAAAGCTCCCTGTCCCATTCTAGGACCATCTCTCACCACTCGCACATCATGGAGGCTGGAGTCCCCACCATCGGTGATGACCCCCCCAACACCGTCGGACTCATGGCCGGCGGCTGAGCCACCCATGGCCGAATCAGCGTCGGCGTGGGCCTTGATGCGCATTCTTTCACTTTCGGCGTTGGGGCATGGAGGGGGCTTGTCATGCGGTTGGCTATCACTTGCGGGTTGGCCAGAGCTCGCGGGGAAGATGACCGTTTTGCACTTGAGATTTCCGGCGAAGGTGCCATCTTCTTCACCAAAAGAAAGTTTCTTTCGTAGTTGTTTATCCTCCGGGAGTGGGGTGAGGATGACGCGTTTCCGGCCATCTCCCTTCGAAGGAGGAGCCGGAGTATTCTTGCGGGCCTTGTACCTCGCCTTGCTCTCCTTCACTTTCATGGCTTTAGTCGGAGGTTTGGGTAGCTCCTCCTCGGGGGACCGAAAGACCATTTGCTGGTCCGTGAGTTCGCGCGCCTTCCTCGGGAACAGGTTCGGGGTCCGGTTGGGGTTCCGGCATGTCCAGCCGTGGAGCAAAGACCGGCGTAGATGCGAGTGGACAAGCTCTTGTGAGGATCAGCCGGTTCGGGGGATTGGGGACAACCACCAAGGAGGTTGATGAAAGGTGAAGAACCGTCGGAGGAGAGAGTGGTGCGTGGGGGGGGGGGTTGCTAATGTCGTCGGGTGGCGAGGTGGTGGTGGGAGGTTGGTGGCGGAGGTCAAAGGTGGGGCAATAGGGTGGAGTATTTTAGAGAGAAGGAGGAGCTTCTCTCAAAAGGTCCCGAAAACCTCTTTGTTCCACTCCTTTAGTGCTTTTTTAACTCTGGAATGTTTAATTTGGATGTTTAGAAGGCCACCCGCCCTAGTGGGCTCTTCCCATGCATTCTTAACTACAGCCAAAAATCCCTCATGTCGGATCCACATGTTCTGGAACCTGAATGCCTTCCCCCCCGATGGCAACGTTCGACATTTTGCATCGTGCTAGGACTGGTCCGTGGTCCGAGGCGATCCGTGGAAGGTTCGTTACTCGGGTGGCCTCGAAGACCCTAGTCCAAGCCTCATTAACAAGCACTGTATCCTGCCGTTCAAATAGACCATTTTTTGCCCAAGTAAATTCCGCCCCATTGAACCCTGGGTCCACGAGTTGGCAATCCTCAATTGCCTCCGCAAAATCGACTTTCTCGGCCTGCCGGTTGGTGTCGCTCCCAGTTCTATCCTACTGGGATAGAATGGTGTTGAAGTCACCACCTATAATCCATGGTATTCCCTCGAGGGTTCTAGCGATCTCTCTCATCTTATCCCACAAAAGGTATCTCTCAGATCTTGTGCATTTGGCGTACACGGCCGAGATAGCTAGAGGGCTGCGATGTGACTTGAGCCTCCCGTGAAAGATTTGTTCGGAGTACCAATCAACATCAAAAGTAGAGCCTTCTTCTGCAAACAACCAAATCTTGCCGCTTGTGTTCGAGCCGATGAAGGGCAGCCCCACGGCCTTGGAGAACCGGACCGGATCATGGGTTGTAAGTGGTTCCATTATTGCAAGAAATAACACATTATGACATTTAATCAATCTTTTCAATACGTGTTGGGTTGACGCATTTGCGATCCCCCTCACGTTCCAAATCATGATATTGTAAGATATGATTAAGAGATGGGGTACTTACCCGAAGGGGATGAAGGCCCTGCCTGACATTGGATGATTTGTTGCTCTTTGTTCTTTGCGTGATCCTCGGCATCGCTTAGGTGAAGATTGCCTCCCCCCGTCTCGCACCCCACTTGCGCGTCCATGACCGAGCCTTCCGCATCCCCACAATTGTCAACATCAAATTCTCCTCTCTCCATGAGGGAGTAGTGTTGGTTAGTGCTCATATGGTTTTTCATCGCGAAGAATCCACGTCCCCTCGTCATGGAATGCCGCGCGCCCCCTATCGAGTTCCCGAGTGTAGACGGGTAAGCCACACGTTTCTCATTGGGGCCTCCCCTCCCCGCCTCCGAATGTTCATGCATTGGCGTCGGTGTCTCAAAGTGCGAATTTGGTGGTTCCCTTTGGTTCCCTTGGGTGTGACTTTCCGGCTTCATAGTTGTATCGTATTTTGAGTGTCCTACCTTTTCCAAGGGGGGGAAAATCCTCATACAATGGGTTGTGTGTCGCCGCACTCGAAGGCATTGCTGGTTCAATTCTCGGCTGGCGAGTATTGTATGGCTCATCATTTCCGCCGAGTCCAAAGCGGCTAGGTGGATGAGCTCCGCCTCCTTTGGTAGCTTAGGGTTCTCAACTTCGATGGGTTCACGTAAACCTTTGGTGCGGAAAGGCACAAAAGCACTTTCGGAAGTTAGTTTTGTCCCTATAGCTGAATTGAGTAACTTGCCTTGCTGCAAAAAGGACGTCATATTTGGTTGTTTTGAGGCTTCAACGGCTCCTTGTGGACCAGCAGCCCGTGATGTCCCAGCTTGGCAAAGCGCCTCCTATTCTAGGACCATCTCTCACCACTCGCACATTATGGAGGCTGGAGTCCCCACCATCAGCGATGACCCCCCCAACACCGTCGGACTCATGGCCGGCGGCTGAGCCACCCATGGCCGAATCAGCGTCGGCGTGGGCCTTGATGCGCATTCTTTCACTTTCGGCGTTGGGGCATGGAGGGGGCTTGTCCGGCGGTTGGCTATCACTTGCGGGTTGGCCGGAGCTCGCGGGGAAGATGATCGTTTTGCACTTGAGATTTCCGGCGAAGGCGCCATCTTCGTCACCAAAAGAAAGTTTCTTTCGTAGTTGTTTATCCTCCGGGAGTGGGGAGAGGATGAAGCGTTTCCGGCCATCTCCCTTCGAAGGAGGAGCCGGAGTATTCTTGCGGGCCTTGTACCTCGCCTTGCTCTCCTTCACTTTCATGGCTTTAGTCGGAGGTTTGGGTAGCTCCTCCTCGGGGGACCGAAAGACCATTTGCTGGTCCGTGAGTTCGCGCGCCTTCCTCGGGAGCAGGTTCAGGGTCCGGTTGGGGGTCCAGCATGTCCGGCCGTGGAGCAAAGACCGGCGTAGATGCGAGTGGACAAGATCTTGTGAGGATCAACCGGTTCGGGGGATTGGAGACAACCACCAAGGAGGGTGATGAAAGGTGAAGAACGGTCGGAGAAGGGAGTGGTGCGTGGCGGGGGTCGGCTAATGTCATCGGGTGGTGAGGTGGTGGTGGGAGGTTGGCGGCGGAGGTCGAAGGTGGGGCAATTGGGTGGAGTATTTTAGAGAGAAGGAAGAGCTTCTCTCAAAAGGTCCCGAAAACCTCTTTGTTCCACTCCTTTAGTGCTCTTTTAATTCTGGAATGTTTAATTTGGATGTTTAGAAGGCCGCCCGCCCCAGTGGGCTCTTCCCATGCATTCTTAACTACAGCCAAAAACCATCATGTCGGATCCACATGTTCTGGAACCTGAATGCCTTCCCCCCGATGGCAATGTTCGACATTTTGCATCGTGCTAGGACTGGTCCGTTGTCCGAGGCGATCCGTGGGAGGTTCGTTACTCGAGTGGCCTCGAAGACCCTAGTCCAAGCCTCATTAACAAGCACTCTATCATGCCGTTCAAATAGACCATTTTTGGCCCAAGTAAATGCCGCCCCTTCGAACCCTGGGTCCACGAGTCGGCAATCCTCAATTGCCTCCGCAAAATCGACCATCTCGGCCTGCCGGTTGGTGTTGCTCCCAGTTCTGTCCCGGTGGGATAAAATGGTGTTGAAGTCCCCACCTATAATCCATGGTATTCCCTCGAGGGTTCCAGCGATCTCTCTCATCTTATCCCACAAAAGGTATCTCTCAGATCTTGTGCATTTGGCGTACACGGCCGAGATAGCTAGAGGGCTAGCAATGCGATGTGACTTGAGCCTCCCGTGAAAGAATTGTTCGGAGTCCCAATCAATATCAAAAGCAGAGCCTTCTTCCGCAAACAACCAAATCTTGCCGCTTGTGTTCGAACCGATGAAGGGCAGCCACACGGCCTTGGAGAACCGGACCGGATCAGGGGTTGTAAGCGGTTCCATTATTGCAAGAAATAACACATTATGACATTTAATCAATCTTTTCAATACGTGTTGGGTTGACACATTTGCGATCCCCCTCACGTTCCAAAACGTGATATTGTAAGATATCATTAAGAGATGGGGTACTTACCCGAAGGGGATGAAGGCCCTGCCTGACATTGGATGATTTGTTGCTCTTTATTCTTTGCGTGATCCTCGGCATCGCTTAGGTGAAGATTGCCTCCCCCCGTCTCGCACCCCACTTGCGCGTCCATGACCGAGCCTTCCGCATTCCCACAATTGTCAACATCAAATTCTCCAATCTCCATGAGGGAGTAGTGTTGGTTAGTGCTCATATGGTTTTTCATCGCGAAGAATCCACGTCCCCTCGACATGGAATGCCGCGCGCCCCCTCTCGAGTTCCCGAGTCTAGACGGGTAAGCCACACGTTTCTCATGCCTCCGAATGTTCATGCATTGGCATCGGTGTCTCAAAGTGCAAATATGGTGGTTCCCTTTGGTTCCCATCCCCGAGCTTTACCCCCATATCGTATGTTCCGCTATGCATTTCACTCCCCTCGTGAGGTTCCCCCATTATGTCCGGTCCCTCTCAAATTGTTTCAACGGCACCCCTCCAAGTGAGTTGTTGCTTGATCTATCACCCGCCTTTCCTTTTTTCCTTCCTTGGCGTTTCCATTCATTTGAGTTAGGGGCGCTTGTCGCCATGTCTTGCTTTCCTTTCCCTCCTTGGTCCGCGGGTTGTGGCTGATTTGGTGGGGCGGTGTGGTAGTTCCTCCTCAGTGGCCTTTCCCTCTTCCCGTTGCATGGCACGCATCACTCGTATGACCAACATGCTTGCATTCTTGGCAATAAGATGGTATCTTGTCCCACCGTACTTGCTGCACCGTTTCTCGACCACAAATATCAAGGATTATTTCTTCGGGAGGCGGTTTTGTGATGTCTATCTCAATGCAAATTCGAGCGAAGGATAGTCTAGACTTGTTGGCCGTGGCTCGGTCGACTTGGATGGGGTACCAAGGAGCTTGCCGATGGTGAATAAGGCGGATTGATCAAAGAGGTGGATTGGGAGCCCGATTAGATTACACCAAATTGCTGCAATCAGGGACTCACAATATGCGTCGAAATCCGGGGACCATTTGAAAACCCTCATTGGGTGACGATCAATGAGCCATACGGGTGTTCCCTTTGGTCCTCCGAGAAGTCGTGCATAATCCGACAAATCCTCGCATTGAATAAGGATATGTTTAGCGTTAAAGTATTTCCAACTAAAACCACGCCGAAATTTAACACTTTCTAGGGCGTTTTGAATTTGGAGTCCCGTTGGGATAGTCTGAGAAAACTTACCCACAATGGCATGCCCCATGCTTTTGGCCAGCTCTCGATGGGCCCACCCAGAGATCCTAGCCGAGATTTTCTCACGGAGGAACAAGAACGTGCTCGTACGCTTCACACCCCGATAAATAGGGACTCCAAGGTAAAGGAAGGGAAACGTACCTCGGACGAAGCCTCCTTCTCTTTGTATTGTGTTTGTCCACTCTTCATGAGCATCGCCAATGTAGAAGTTGCTTTTGCCAAGGTTGATTTGTTGGCCTGACACCTCGGCGTAATGATCAAGGCATGCGCGTAGCCTCCGGAGGGGGTTCGTCGTCGCTTGCGTGAAGATGATGATGTCGTCTGCGTAGGCGAGGTGGCTGATCTCAATACTTCCCCGGGTTGCTTTGAACGTCATTTCTTTGTTGCCGAGGATGAGTTTATCAAGTAGTCTCGAAAGATAATCCGCGGCAAGGACGAAGAGGGCGGGTGAGATGGGGTCCCCTTGCCTTAGACCACGGGTAGATTTGAAAAAACCCGCCGGCACCCCATTGACAAGGATTGAAAACCAACAAGACCCAATGCACCTTTTGATGAGATCCACCCACGGCTCGGGGAAACCCATGTGCTTAAGGACTTTTAGGAGGAACGGCCATTGAACCCGATCATAGGCCTTGGCCATATCGATCTTGATTGCAACATTAGGGGCCGGCGTGCTTCGTTGTAGCTCATGGAACATCTCCTGTGCAAGGAGTACATTATCATTGAGAAGTCTCCCTTTGACAAAACCACTTTGATTGGAAGCTACCACGCGCGGTAGTAAAGGGGCAAGTCGCTTGGAGAGGATCTTAGTAATCACCTTATTTATCACATTACACAAGCTAATGGGCCTGTAGTCTCCCCAGGTCTCTGGTATAGGCTTCTTAGGGATGAGAACAATGCTTGTGGCCGTGAAACTTCGGGGAAGAAAAGCCCCACCGAAAAATTGTCTAACCGCTTCCACCACATCCGATCCCACAATGCCCCAGCAAGGTTGGAAGAAGAGAGCCGAGTATCCATCCGGGCCAGGTGCACTATTGGCCGAGATGTCGAAAACCGCTCTTTTCACTTCATCTGCATCTGGAGGTTCGGGGAGGGTCGCCAAAGACTCCGAGGGAGGAAGTCGGTGTAGGAGACTAAGGTCCGGGTCCGTGGGTTCCGGGTTGCTTGGGGCAAGAAGGTTTTGATAAAACTCAACCGCCGACGCTTAGATGGCCGAGTCCTCCGTGAGTTCACACCCATTAACGTTGATCTTGTGTATACGTAACCGAACCCTCTTCTGCTTCACCCAGCTTTGATAGAATCTGTGTTTTTATCCCCATCTTCCAGCCAACGTAGTGCCGCCTTCTGACGCCAGAAGTCTTCCTCCATCTTAAGAAGGAGGATGTACTCCGCAATTTGTTTGTTGACCTCCGTTCTATTCCGGGGCGAGGGGTCATCTTCGAACTCCGCTTGGGCCATCGCAATGCTTTCTTCATAGGATTTGAGGTTGGCGTGTATATTCCCAAATACCTCTCTATTCCATCGTTTAAAAGTTCTCTTGACCCTTGCTAGCTTGAGCTTCAAGTTGAGAAGACCAGTCGCCTCCGTGGGGGTCCCCCCAATCTTCCCTCACCAAATCGCCAAATCCTTCATGTCGCACCCACATGTTTTGAAACCGAAAAGCTTTACCTCCCACGGGGGTATTAGGCATCTTGCATCGGACAAGGAGAGGGCCATGATCCGATGCAATACGAGGAAGGTTCGTGATTCGTATTGCATCAAACAATTGAGACGCCACCTCACTAATCAGCGCCCTGTCTAACCTTTCCAGAAGTCCATTCTTAGCCCATGTGAAGTCTGATCCATCATACCCTGGATCCAAAAGACCACAATCTTCAATAGCCTCAGCAAAGTCCACCATTTCGGCCAGACGGTTTGTGTCACTCCCCGTTCTGTCTCTCGCGGAGAGGATTGTGTTGAAATCCCCTCCGATAAACCACGGCATTCCTTTCGAGATTTGGGTCAGCTCCCTCATTTTTTCCCACAGTGCAAGCCTCTCGCCTTTCGAGCATTTAGCGTACACGGCCGAGATCAAAATGGGTGTTGGGATCCGGGGGCAAGTGAACTGCCCATGCAAAAGCTGCTCCGAGTCATCCATCACCTCAAAATCCATCCCTTCCTCCACAAAAATCCATATTTTCACATTGGCATTGGACCCCTTATATTGCATCCCCAACACTTTTGAAAACTTGTCCGGGTTAGGGTCGACAAGTGGCTCCATTATTGCAAGAAAACAAATATTATGAGATTTAATTATTCTTTTTAGGACGTTTTGGGTAGACGCATTTGCGATCCCCCAAACGTTCCAAAATAGAAAATTCAAAGACATCATTAACTAGAAGGGTTCGTACCCGGTGGGATTGACGCCCCCCCCTTGGAATTCAATGATTTGGAGATTGCTCCCTCCATGGGATGTCTCGGCCTCCAGAAGAGCTGGATTGGCTCCATCTTCGTCTTCCTTGTGCGAGAGAGACTCCTCCCAATTTTCATCATCTTCCATATCATTCTCCATGAAGTTCTCGCGGGCCATGAGGGAGAAATATCGGTTAGTGTTCATGTGACTCGATGGTCCCGGATCCTCAGCATTCTCGACGACAAAGGGCTTGAAATGGCCTTTTGGTTGGACTAGGTCGTCCGAAGCCGATTGACCTTCATGCCGGGTCAGGTCCGCCTCTCTCGGCTTGTTCTTTCGCCCATGTTCAAACGAAGGAGCCTTAGTGTGCGCCTCTCTAAAATGTTGTGGGACATGTCCGCACTCCAATGTTAGTGTGCGCCTCTCTAAAATGTTGTGGGACACGTCCATTATGATCCAAGTGTGGAGCCTTGGTGTGCATATCGCCCTCATGCACTTTTCCTTTCCTCCTCCTCGACACCAATTGGATGCCATCCTCATCCACATTTGGGTGACTCCTACTAGCCACTCTTGACTTTGACGATCCCGCACCCAATGTACCCTCGATGTACTCCGCGTGATTGTTACAATCTTTGGACTTCTCCAACTGTCCAATGGACGATGGAGTGCCATTCGCCTTTGGGCGCCACTCACGGTGGATGATCTTGGCGGCATGGCTTGAAAGGTTCTCCTTGTATGATGCTCGGCGACCCTTGTCCCTACCCCGAGACTTCCTTCCCGCTGCATGGCAATCCTCTTTCTCATGCCCAACATGTTTACAATTATCACAAAACAATGGAATACGGTCCCATGCCACTTTGTACCTCGAGTCTTTGCCTCGGATATTAAGGATGATCTCTTCCGTCGGGGGAGTAGAGATGTCAATCTCTACGCAAATCCTTGCGAAGAAGAGTCGGCTTTGATGAATTGTGGCATGATCGGCTTGTAGTGGCTTGCCAAGGAGCTTACCGATTGCCAAGAGGGCCGATTCCTCATAGAGATGAGCCGGTATACCTAATATGTTACACCACACGGCAACAATTGGCGACTCAAAGAACGTGTCAAAATCCGGCGCCCACTTGAACACCCTCATCAGATGGCAATCAACATACCAATTCGGACTCCCATTAGGGGCCATTAAGCACCTTAGCATAATCGGCCACCTTAGTAAAATATGCTTAGCATTCAAGTATTTCCATGTGAATGCTCCAACTAGCCCCATGCCACTAAGACTTTTTTGAATTTGGGTTGTGGACGGGAGTGAATGGGAGAATTTCCCGACAATAGCTAGCCCTAGCTTCTCCGAGAGAAAATCCGTTTCAAAATCAGAAAAGGAGAGCGATGGCGTACCTTCAAAAGAGCCGGCTGTACCCAAAGGCTTGGTCTTGCCGTCGTCCAAGGGGATTGGCTCGGACTTTCGATTTGGGGCCGATGAACCCTCCACGGCCCCGGTCCCCCCGCGGTTGGAATGATTCGTTGCTGCCTTGCACACATTCGCCGGCGGTACCAGCGTTTCCGGCGAAGATTCCGGCGGTGCCAGCTTTTTCGGTGACGGTTCCGGCGGTTGTGCCACGGGGGCACGGTCTTCCATGCATGCATCAGCCTCAAGGTGGAGGTAAGTAGCACATGGTATTGCTTGTGAGTACAAATTGTCATTTTCCCCATTTGGAGCAACACCTTCTTCCCCATGCAAAGTGGTCTTTGTCTCTACCACTTTTTGCAAGTCACATGATTCCAACACATCACATGCCACCCCATCATCTAGCCTAGGACCCATGTGATGTATTGTACTTGCACCGGTTGGGTGGTGGTCCAGCTCACTCCGGCTCGCCGGTGCCGGCTAAATTCCGGCCACCTCCACGGAGTTGAGCATTTCCATTGCAATCTTCTTCTTCTTTTCATCCATCTTTGCTATCGACTCCTTCATCGGCTCAACTACCTCTCGTAAACCGGATTTGACTGGTGGGTCCACTAGGTCATCGTCCGAGATTCCGGCAGCAAAATACCGTTCATGGTCGAGAAAGAGTAAGTCACCCGTAGCTGCTTCGAAGGGGCCCGGCCTCGCCATTTGAGCAAACGTTCTCATCGTATACCCATCGGAAGGCTGCTCTCCTTCCGGCGACGCCGTCTCCTCATCATTTTTCCCGGCGAGTAGCTCCTCGGCCATTTCGAAGATCATTTTTTTCTTGATTCGACTAACCCCCGAAATAGTCTCAAGGCCTGTGCGTTTCAGCTCACGTCGGCCTCTCTCAGGGAAAGGAGTCCCGACCCTCTTCGTCTTTGGCCGTGGGATGAAAGGGAGACTCCGTTCCGGCGAGCGGGGTGATTGGATCGTGTGAGATGAAACCGTAGCAGCCTCAACCGCCGGTTCTCCGCCGCGCAAGAGCATGGCCCCTCGCGCAACCGCACATGAGATGGCTAGTGGGACAAGGGGACATCTACTTCTGGGATGACATTTGGCTTGGCAATAGCCCTCTGAGGGAACTTAGTCTTGATGATAGGGGAAGACCAACCACCCGGGTCTCGGAGTTCATTACAAATGGTGGTTGGGATGTGCCCAAGCTTCAACTCCTTCACAATCAGGCCGGCCTCCCTCAGCATGTTATCGATGGCATCATTAATACACCGATCCTCCATGACGAACAGGATATCCCGAGGTGGAACCTCTCTAAGCATGGGGAATTCACGGTGGCTTCGACATGGGACACACTTCGAGGACGAAACCCGATCATCCATGGTTTGGGGGACGTTTGGAAGGTAGGCCTCACCAACTCAATAGCCATCTTTATCTGGAGGCTTCTCTCCAATCGGGTGCCGGTTGACACGAAACTTCAGTGGCGGGAGATTGAGCTAGCCTCTAAGTGCCAATGCTGCCCCCATAGACCGAACACTGAGTCACTCCAACACCTCTTCATCCAGGGATATGGAGCTCGCAGAGTATGGAGTGAGTTCGACGGCTGGTTCACAGGCCCGTTCCCATGCATCCATATCAATGACACAATCCCTACGAGAATCGAAGTGTGGGCGCGAAGGTGCCAACAGCCGAACAAGAAACATCTTAGCCGAGCCACTCCATACCTCATCCTTTGGTTTATTTGGTCGGAGAGAAACAGGAGCCGCCACCAAGGCACACAGTTTAAACCACAAAACGTGGTATGGCAGGTCCACATGTTCATTCGAAATGCTATGTCTAATGGAAGCTTGAAGCCGAAACATTGGAAGGGAGTTAAACTTGGAATCAATATTCCTCAACAAGCGGCGGCAATCAGGGCGCTACCCCTAGCCATGGCAATCAAATGGAACCCCCCGGATCAGCCGTGGATAAAGCTCAACACGGATGGCTCCTATAATGAAGCGAACGGCAGTACAGGGGCTGGCGGGATTATTCGAGACCACTCGGGTAAGATGCTCGTCGCCGTCAGCACACCCCTTGAAGCCCACTCGGCGTTAGAAGCGGAGCTGTTGGCCATGATTCACGGGCTAAATATAGCCAAGGAATTCGGCCTACCAATCTGGATTGAGTCAGATGCAGAGCAAGCAATCAAATTGGTCAATGGGACGGGATGGGGGCCGGCACTCGCTCGGCAAGCGGTGGCGCAACTAACCATTCTCAAACGCCAACTCAAATTCCGAGCCACCTTCATACACAGGGAGGGGAACAAAGCGGCGGACTTCCTTGCGAAAATGGGGCTAGTCCAAAACAGTGGCCTACGAATGCACTACAACTCAGCACCGAGAGAACTATTGGACTTGGTTAGATTGGACGAGATGGGAGTGTCGCACATCCGAAACCTAGACGGGGACGGGCATCAAAGTTGATCATGAGACGATGGGAGATAATAGTGACTAGCTTTGTGGTTAATTGTATTTTGGAAAGGAGTATGATGAGGTCCGAACCTTGTGGGATCGGACCGCATACTACTCTTGATTTTGTTACGGCACACCACTTTTGGGTGTGGCCACGCCTTGTAATTATCTCTTTTGGAAATATAGGGATGAGGGACCCACGAACCCTCCACCGTAGAGGTGTTTGAAAAAAAAAAAAAAAAAAAAAAAACCGCCGGTTCTCCGCCGGCCTTCACTATAGTCATGGCTGAAGATTACATTTCACCTCCCTCAAAGGGGAGGGAGGGAGAGTGGACGAAATCTAGAGAGAAGGGAGAGCGGGGGCATGGAGGGAGCTTGTCCGGCGGTTGGCTATCACTTGCGGGTTGGCCGGAGCTCGCAGGGAAGATGACCGTTTTGCACTTGAGATTTCCGGCGAAGGCGCCATCTTCGTCACCAAAAGAAAGTTTCTTTCGTAGTTGTTTATCCTCCGGGAGTGGGGAGAGGATGAAGCGTTTCCGGCCATCTCCCTTCGAAGGAGGAGCCGGAGTATTCTTGCGGGCCTTGTACCTCGCGTTGCTCTCCTTCACTTTCATGGCTTTAGTCGGAGGTTTGGGTAGCTCCTCCTCGGGGGACCGAAAGACCATTTGCTGGTCCATGAGTTCGCGCGCTTCCTCGGGAGCAGGTTCGTGGTCCGGTTGGGGGACCGGCATGTCCGGCCGTGGAGCAAAGACCGGCGTAGAGGCGAGTGGACAAGCTCTTGTGAGGATCAGCCGGTTTGGAGGATTGGGGACAACCACCAAGGAGGGTGATGAACGGTGAAGAACCGTCGGAGGAGGGAGTGGTGCGTGGCATGGGTCGGCAAATGTCATCGGGTGGCGAGGTGGTGGTGGGAGGTTGGCGGCGGAGGTCAAAGGTGGGGAAATATGGTGGAGTATTTTAGAGAGAAGGAGGAGCTTCTCTCAAAAGGTCCCGAAAACCTCTTTATTCCACTACTTTAGTGCTCTTTTAACACTGGAATGTTTAATTTGGATGTTTAGAAGGCCGCCCGCCCCAGTGGGCTCTTCCCATGCATTCTTAACTACAGCAAAAAATCCCTCATGTCAGATCCACATGTTCTGGAACCTGAATGCCTTCCCCCCGATGGCAATGTTTGACGTTTTGCATCGTGCTAGGACTAGTCCGTGGTCCGAGGCGATTCGTGGGAGGTTCGTTACTCGGGTGGCCTTGAAGACCCTAGTCCAAGCCTCATTAACAAGCACTCTATCCAGCCGTTCAAATAGACCATTTTTGGCCCAATTAAATTCCGCCCCATAGAACCCTGGGTCCACGAGTCGGCAATCCTCAATTGCCTCCGCAAAATCGACCATCTCGGCCTGACGGTTGGTGTCGCTCCCAGTTCTGTCCCGGTGGGATAGAATGGTGTTGAAGTCACCACCTATAATCCATGGTATTCCCTCGAGGGTTTCAGCGATCTCTCTCATCTTATCCCACAAAAGGTATCTCTCAGATCTTGTGCATTTGGCGTACACGGCCGAGATAGCTAGAGGGCTAGCAATGCGATGTGACTTGAGCCTCCCGTGAAAGATTTGTTCGGAGTCCCAATCAGTATCAAAAGTAGAGCCTTCTTCTGCAAACAACCAAATCTTGCCGCTTGTGTTCGAGCCGATGAAGGGCAGCCCCACGGCCTTGGAGAACCGGACCGGATCAGGGGTTGTAAGTGGTTCCATTATTGCAAGAAATAACACATAATGTAAGATATCATTAAGAGATGGGGTACTTACTGGAAGATTTGCGTGATCCTCGGCATCGCTTAGGTGAAGATTGCCTCCCCCCGTCTCGCACCCCACTTGCGCGTCCATGACCGAGCCTTCCGCATCCCCACAATTGTCAACATCAAATTCTCCTCTCTCCATGAGGGAGTAGTGTTGGTTAGTGCTCATATGGTTTTTCATCGCGAAGAATCCACGTCCCCTCGTCATGGAATACCGCGCGCCCCCTCTCGAGTTCCCGCGTGTAGACGGGTAAGCAACATGTTTCTCATTGGGGCCTCCCCTCCCCGCCTCCGAATGTTCATGCATTGGCGTTGGTGTCTCAAAGTGCGAATATGGTGGTTCCCTTTGGTTCACATCCCCGAGCTTTACCCCCATATCGTATGTTCCGCTATGCATTTCACTCCCCTCGTGAGGTTCCCCCATTATGTCCGGTCCCTCCCAAATTGTTTCAACGGCACCTTCTCAAAGTGAGTTGTTGCTTGATCTATCACCCGCCTTTCCTTTTTTCCTTCCTTGGCGTTTCCATTCATTTGAGTTAGGGGCGCTTGTCGCCATGTCTTGCTTTCCTTTCCCTCCTTGGTCCGCGGGTTGGGCGGTGTGGTAGTTCCTCCTCGGTGGCCTTTCCCTCTTCCCCGTTGCATAGCATGCATCACTCGCATGACCGACATGCTTGCATTCTTGGCAATAAGATGGTATCTTGTCCCACCGCACTTGCTGCACCGTTTCTCGACCACAAATATCAAGGATTATTTCTTCGGGAGGCGGTTTTGTGATGTCTATCTCAATGCAAATTCGAGCGAAGGATAGTCTAGACTTGTTGGCCGTGGCTTAGGGTTCTCGACTTCGATGGGTTCACGTGAACCTTTGGTGCGGAAAGGCACAAAAGCACTTTCGGAAGTTAGTTTTGTCCCTATAGCTGAATTGGGTACCTTGCCTTGCTGCAAAAAGGATGTCATATTTGGTTGTTTTGAGGCTTCAACGGCTCCTTGTGGTCCAGCAGCACGTGATGTCCCAGCTTGGCAAAGCGCCAATTGACTTTCGAAGGGTGGAAGTGTTGGTGTGGCCAATTCGGGCAAGTTGACTATCTCGGCCTCCAAAGCTCCCTGTCCCATTCTAGGACCATCGCTCACCACTCGCACATCATGGAGGCTGGAGTCCCCACCATCGGCGATGACCCCCCCAACACCGTCGGACTCATGGCCGGCGGCTGAGCCACCCATGGCCGAATCAGCGTCGGCGTGGGCCTTGATGCGCATTCTTTCACTTTCGGCGTTGGGGCATGGAGGGGGCTTGTCCGGCGGTTGACTATCACTTGCGGGTTGGCCGGAGCTCACGGGGAAGATGACCGTTTTGCACTTGAGATTTCCGGCGAAGGCGCCATCTTCGTCACCAAAAGAAAGTTTCTTTCGTAGTTGTTTATCCTCCTGGAGTGGGGAGAGGATGAAGCATTTCCGGCCATCTCCCTTCGAAGGAGGAGCCGGAGTATTCTTGCGGGCCTTGTACCTCGCCTTGCTCTCCTTCACTTTCATGGCTTTAGTCGGAGGTTTGGGTAGCTCCTCCTCGGGGGACCGAAAGACCATTTGCTGGTCCGTGATTTCGCGCGCCTTCCTCGGGAGCAGGTTCGGGGTCCGGTTGGGGGGTCCGGCATGTCCGGCCGTGGAGCAAAGACCGGCGTAGATGCGAGTGGACAAGCTCTTGTGAGGATCAGCCGGTTCGGGGGATTGGGGACAACCACCAAGGAGGATGATGAAAGGTGAAGAACCGTTGGAGGAGGGAGTGGTGCGTGGCTGGGGTCGGCTAATGTCGTCGGGTGGTGAGGTGGTGGTGGGAGATTGGCGGCGGAGGTCAAAGGTGGGACAATAGGGTGGAGTATTTTAGAGAGAAGGAGGATCTTCTCTCAAAAGGTCCCGAAAACCTCTTTGTTCCACTCCTTTTTTTTTTTTTTTTTTTTATCAAACACCTTCACGGTGGAGGGTTCGTGGGTCCCTCATCCCTATATTTCAAAAGTGGTTGAATACAAAACGTGGCCACACCCGAAAGTGGTGTGCCTACACGAAAATTAGGAGTAGTATGCGGTCCGGTTCCACAAGCCCGGACCACATCATACTCCCTTTCAAAAGGTAAAAAACAATTCAACAAAAGGAAAGACTATAACCCTTTCCACCAAAACTCGAGCCTATTCTTCCTCTTCATTATGGACCCGAATGTTCGGGATACCCATTGCATCCATCCTAATCATCGCTGTGAGGTGCCTTGGTGCCGTGAGGGCATTCATACGCCAGTAGTCATTTCTTTCTAATCCCATTTTGGCGAGGAGATCTCCTGCTTTATTCCCTTCCCGGTGGATGAAGGTGATACGGGTGTCTTGTTGGCGCTTGAGGATTGCTAGTCGTGCCATCACCCGACTAATATGGGCCGGTCCCCAATGCGTGCCATTTAGGAGCTTAACCGCTTGTTGTGCGTCCGACTCAACCCAAATAGGCCTTCTGAATTCTGCGGCGAGCGTCAACCCGAATTGGATGGCCAGAAGCTCTGCTTCGAGGGCTGAGTGAGCCTCGAGTGGGGAGGTAAAGGCTGCAAGCATGTTGCCCTCGTGGTCACGAACAAGACCTCCCCCCCCCCGGCTTTATCCGTTGCCTCCATGTATGCTCCGTCAGTGTTGAGTTTGATCCACGGTTCATCCGGCGGGTTCCATTTGACCACCATCGCGAGGGGCCTGGTCCTTCGTGGCTCGGCCTGACTCGGGACGTTGATCTTGAGGCGGACTCCTTTCCAATGCTTCGGTTTGTAGGATCCATTGGCCATGCTATTTCTAAGGAACATTTGCACTTGCCATACCACATTGAAAGGCTTAAATTGCACCGATTGATGACGACTCCTGTTTCGCTCAGCCCAAATGAACCAAAGAATAAGGTACGGCATCGCCCGGCTGAGGTGTTTCTTACCGGGTTGTTGGACTCTCCGTGCCCAAACTTCGAGCCTCTCTGGGATGGTGTCATTGATCCGGAGAGGTGGTGAAGATCCCTCGAACCAGGAGTCAAACTCCCTCCACACACCTCGGGCGCCAGCCCCTTGGATGAAGAGATGCTGCAGTGATTCGATGCCCGGTCTATGAGGGCAGCATTGGCACTTAGATGCCATTTCCATTCTTCTCCACTGTAGCTTCGTATCCACCGGTATTCGGTTGGATAGGAGTCTCCAAATGAAGATAGCAATAGAAGACGTGAGGCCTGCTTTCCATAAGTCATCAAGGCCTTGGATGATAGGTCTTTGAGTTCGGATGGTCTCCCAAGTTGATGCTAGTGAGAACTCCCCATTGTGTGAAAGCCTCCATCTCGGCACATCCGGCCCCTCCGGGATGATTGGCGTGTCAAGGATCTTCCGGACGATGTGTTGTGTAAGGCCGGCTTGCGCTTGTAGAATCCGCAACTTGGCTTCATTCCAAGATCCATTGATAATGTAATCAGCAACATGGACAAGAGGGCCTCCGCTATCATCAAGACAAAGTTCCCTCAAAGGAACCTCTCCTAGCCATAGGTCATCCCAAAATGATATCTTACCTTCTCGCACCACCCAACGAATGTACGGTTGCGCCTGTGCCCGAGCCTTCAAAAGCCTCTTCCAAGTAGGGCTACACCTCCCCGAGGCTCTAGCTGTAAGTGGGGACGCCTTAAGGCAATATTTAGTCATCATGTACGTAGCCCAAAGGGAGTTTTGTTCCCGGAATCTCCACCATAATTTAATATTAAAGGCACGTAAGACCTCCTTGATCTTCCGAATGCCCAAGCCCCCTTCGGTCGTGGGTAGGCAAACCTGATCCCATCCTATCCAGTGCGTCCTTTTCTTCTCATTACTCGACCCCCAAAAGAAGCGAGCCACTTGTTGATCTAATTGCTTGAGGGCTCCGCCGGTTGGCTCGATCGCTTGAAAAATATGTAAGGGAATCGCCTCAAGTGTGCTTTTTATCAAGGTTAGTCTCCCCCCAAAGGAAAGGTGTCGGTGAGCCCATCCAGATATCCTAGCCGAGATTTTCTCTCGAAGAAACATGAACATATCCGTGCGCTTCACCCCCCGGTAAATAGGGACACCAAGGTAAAGGAAGGGGAACGTACCTCGTGAGAAACCTCCTTCACTTTGAATTATGTTTGACCAGCCTTCATGCGCCTCGGAGATGTAGAAATTGCTCTTGCCGAGGTTGATTTGTTGTCCGGACACCTCGGCATAATGCTCAAGACATGCACGTAGCCTCCGGAGGGGGTTTACGGCCGCTTGCGTGAAGATGATGATGTCGTCCGCATAGGCGAGGTGGCTGATCTCCATGCTGCCTCGGGTTGCTTTGTATGTCATCTCTTTGTCTCCGAGGATAAGTTTATCGAGTGATCTCGAGAGATAGTCCGCAGCAAGGACGAAGAGGGCGGGGGAAATGGGGTCCCCTTGTCTAAGGCCACGAGTGGATTTGAAAAAGCCCGTCGGGGCCCCGTTGATAAGGATCGAGAACCAGCATGTCCCGATGCACCTTTCTATGAGCGCCACCCAAGGTTCGGGGAAGCCCATTTGCTTGAGGACTTTTAGGAGGAACGGCCATTGAACCCTATCATAGGCCTTGGCCATGTCAATCTTGATAGCAACATTAGGGGCTGGTGTACTTCTATGGAGCTCATGGAACACCTCCTGTGCAAGGAGTACATTGTCATTGAGGAGCCTCCCTTTGACAAACCCGCTTTGATTCGGTGCAACAACACTTGGAAGGAATGGGGCAAGGCGCCTCGTGAGGACTTTAGTAATCACCTTGTTGATCACGTTACACAAGCTAATGGGCCTATAGTCTCCCCAAGTCTCGGGTAAAGGCTTCTTGGGGATGAGTACGATACTCGTGGCCGTGAAGCTGCGGGGGAGGAAAGCCCCACCAAAAAATTGCCTAACCGCTTCCACCACGTCTGGCCCCACAATGCCCCAACAAGCTTGGAAGAACAATGCCGAGAAGCCATCCGGGCCGGGCGCGCTATTGGCCGAGATATCGAAGACAGCTCGTTTCACCTCATCCGCATCCGGGGGTTTGGGGAGGCCCGCCAACTGCTCCGAGGGAGGGAGTGGATGTAAGAGGCTGAGGTCCGGATCCACAAGCTCCGGGTAGCTTGGGGCTAGGAGGTTTTGAAAGAACTCAACCGCCGATTCTTTGATGGCCGTGTCATCCGTAAGTTCACGCCCATTAGCGTTAATCTTGTGGATACGTAGCCGAATCCTCTTCTGCTTCACCCAACTTTGGTAAAATCTAGTGTTTTTATCCCCTTCTTCCAACCAACGGAGGGCCGCCTTCTGACGCCAAAAATCTTCCTCCATCTTAAGGAGAAGGATGTACTCAGCAATTTGTTTGTTGACCCTTGTTCTATTCCGGGCCGAGGGGTCACCTTCAAACTCCGATTGAGCCAGCGCAATGTTCTCTTCACAAGTTTTGAGGCTGGCGTGTATATTCCCAAAAACCTCCTTGTTCCATGTTTTAAGCGTTTGTTTGATCCTAGCCAGCTTGATCTTCAAATTGAGGAGGCCCACAGCCTCCGTGGGAGCCATCCAATCTTCTTGCACCAACTCACCAAAACCCTCATGCCGGACCCACATGTTTTGGAACCGGAAGGTTCTACCACCCCAGTGGGCATTAGGTAGCCTGCATCTGACGAGGAGAGGCCCGTGGTCCGAAGCAATACGGGGTAGGTTAGTGACTCTTATTGCATCAAACAATTGGGGCGTCATCTCACTAATCAACACCCTATCCAGCCTTTCCATGAGGCCGTTCTTTGCCCAGGTGAATTCAGCCCCATCATAGCCTGGGTCCATTAGTCTGCAATCCTCAATGGCCTCTGCGAAATCCACCATTTCGGCCTGACGATTTGTGTCGCTTCCCGTCCTATCTCGAGTGGAGAGGATTGTGTTGAAGTCCCCTCCAATGAACCACGGTGTTCCCTCCGAAACTTGGGCAATATCTCTCATCTTTTCCCAAAGGGCATGCCGCTCTCCTCTCGTGCATTTAGCATACACGGCCGAGATCATAATAGGGGTTGAGATCCGGGGACAAGTGAGCCTCCCATGAAGCAGCTGGTCCGTGTCATCCATCACAACAAAATCCATCCCTTCCTCCATAAAAATCCAAATTTTCCCATTGGTGTTCGTCCCCTTGTAGGACAGCCCCAACACTTTCGAGAATTTGTCCGGATTAGGGGAAGTAAGCGGCTCCATTATTGCAAGAAAACAAATATTATGAGATTTAATTAGTCTTTTTAGGACGTTTTGGGTTGACGCATTCGCGATTCCCCTAACGTTCCAAAATAGAAAATTTAACGACATGATTAACAAGAGGAGTTCGTACCCGGCGGGATTGACCCCCCTCCTTGGAATTCAATGATTTGAAGGTCCTTCTCCCCATGAGATGCCGCGGCCTCCAAGAAGGCGGGGTTGGCGCCCTCATCGATTTCATTATGGGAGATGGTATCATCCCAATTTTCCTCGTCTTCCATATCATTTTCCACGAAGTTCTCTTGAGCCATGAGGGTGAAATATCGGTTAGTACTCAAGTGACTTGATGGCCCTTGTGCCTCGGTTTTCTCTAGGTCGAAGGGTTTAAAGAAGCCTTTCGGGTGCACATGGGCCCCCGAAGTCGGGTTCACTTCTCGCCGCGCCATATCCGCTCCTCTTGGCGTACCCCCGCGCCCATTTCCAAAAGAGGGGAATTTAGCGAGCATCCCTTTAGGTGAAGAGGTGGTATGCTCATCATGGATGATGATCATGTCCTTACTCCCGGCACCTTGCATATCACCCAAAAAGTCCGGCCCCGACCACTCCGCCCCCGAGTACATATTGGCTCTCGGGTTCATCCGGATGTTGCCTTCCTTTCCCTTGTGTTTCCCTTGTTGTTTCCATTCCATGTTATTATCGGTGTGCCTCGGATCAGTATTGTTCTTCTTAGCTCCTATTCCTCCGTGTTGTGGTTGTTTTGGTGTTGCTAAGTTGTAATTTCGTTTTGGAGGTCGATCCGCCTTCCCGGAAGCGTAACAAACTTCACTCTTGTGACCGACATGTTTGCATTCTCCACAGTAGGACGGGATCTTATCCCACTTTACTTGCTGCACCAAAGGACGCCCACAAATGTCAAGGATGATCTCGTCGGGTGGCGGCTTTGTAATGTCGATCTCAATGCATAGCCGCGCAAAGGAGAGTCTTGATTTGTTGGCCGTCGCTCTATCTACTTGGATCGGGTTACCAAGGAGTTTCCCAATGGCATAGAGGGCCGATTGATCAAATAGGTGGATCGGGAGTCCAATTAGGTTGCACCATATAGCCGCAATTGGAGATTCACAATAGGCGTCAAATTCCGGAGACCATTTGAAAACTCTCATCGGATGCCGATCAATGAACCACACCGGTGTCCCTTTGGGTCCACTTAGGAGCCGAGCATAGTCCGTCATGTCCTCAAATTGAACAAGAATATGTTTGGCGTTAATATATTTCCAAGTATAGCCACGGCAAAACTTAATGTTGTCTAGAGCCTTTTGGATTTGATAGGAAGCCGGGATTGAGTGCGAGAACTTACCTACAATAGCATGGCCGAGGGACGAGGCCAACCTTTGGATTTCTGACCCGGAGAAGTAAATGGATGGCACTCCGTTTGCCGTGGAAGCAAAGCCGATATTTTGGATGTTCTCCGGGACAAAGACTTGCGGGCCTTCAACCGCCGATGGCCCCCGCACCATGTCGGCCATGGATTTTGGCTTGGTGGGGTTCCCCACGCCCGGCTCGGTATTGCCTCCTAAAGAGTTGTGTGTCGGCTTATCTTTTGATTTAGCTACACCGTTTGGGTCGGTTCGCGGATCATCACACGAGTCCCTCTCGACCCTGGGTGCGTAAGGAGGCCGCGGCATTTCTATGTCCATCTCGGTCGGCGTCGGGTCCATCGCATGCGTGTCCGAGGCCGAAGGCGCGGGCGTGTTCTCGAGGGGGGTTGCGGATTGCATTGGTCCTCGGCCATCCCGTACTCACTAACGCCGGGCCGGCTTCGAATGATGCTCGGATTTTCCGGGTCCTTCCCTTTTCGAGAGGTGGGAAATCCTCAAGGGAAGGGCCATGCTCAATGAGAGGCGCGCATTGTTCAATATCTTTGTCTCTCCGGTCTGGGAGAAGGGTGACCTTCGCCGTGTAGTCCGTGGCCGGTGAGGGTTCGGCGAGGAGGGGCTGCGCCGCCGCCGCATCAAGCATCTCCGCCGCGGCCAGGTGAATGATTTGGAGGATATCACTCTTTTTTGGATTCATTTGCTGCATTGGTAGGGGTGAGCATGGCTCCACATGTGACTTCCGGTTTGGTAAGGGGCAAAAGCACTTTCCGAAAGGTGATTTGTTCCCATGCCCAATTCGGGCAAGTTGACTATCTCACTCCCCAATGTACTTTTTGGCACACATGCTACGGTCAAATCCTCTTGGGATACGTTTAGGGGTCCGACATCATCCCCTCCAACGGTCATCTCGCTCATGACGGGTCCATGGTCGAAGGGTGGCGCCACCTCCGCCGCCGGTGCATCTCCGTGAACCACCACTTCCATTTGGACCCCCTCCTCGGATGTGGGGGCTTTAGGAAGGGCTCCTAGGCCAAGTGCTTCCTTGCTATCAATGGAGCAAGCCGGAAAAAGATTTACCTTGGATTTAAGGCTATCAAGGTCCGGGGCTCGGGCTCGGAGGTCTCCTCCTCTCCAAAGTCGAGCTTCTTCCTAAGTTGTTTGTCCTCCGGGAGTGGAGAAGGTACGAACCTTTTCCGGCCATGACCTTTTGTGAGAGGTGCCGGCGTGCTCTTCCTAGCCATCATCCTATCTTCTTGCTTTGCATTTTCAAATCTTTGGCCGAGACCTTTGGTGTTGGGTCATCGCATGAGTGGAAAATCATAAATTGGTCCGGGATGGACCTAGCCTCCTCGGGGTCTGGTGGGGCCGGGGTTGGGTTCGTGGGGGGGTCCGGCATGGCCAGCCGAGGGTGTGACCGCAGCGCCGAACCAAGGTGGGGAGACGGTGGAGTTGAGGAGGGATGGTGACACGACCGGCGTGGAAAAGGTCTCGGCGGGTTGTGGGGGGTGAGGTGTGGTGGTCGGCGTGAGGGAGTCGCGGCGGGTCGTGGGTGTGAGTGGGTGGACGGCGAAAAAGGATTAAGGTGGGGGAATTGCTAGAGAGAAGGGGGAGCGTCTCTCTCTAGAAAAGTCTGAATTCAAATTGCCTTGCTTATTCTCTTTGTTCCACTCCTTTAGTGCTCTTTTAACTCCGGAATGTTTAATTTGGATGTTAAGAAGGCCGCCCGCCCCAGTGGGCTCTTCCCATGCATTCTTAACTATAGCCAATAATCCCTCATGTCGGATCCACATGTTCTGGAACCTGAATCCCTTCCCCCCGATGGCAATGTCCGACATTTTGCATCATGCTAGGACTGGTCCGTGATCCGAGGCGATCCGTGGGAGGTTCGTTACTCGGGTGGCCTCGAATAGACCGTTTTTGGCCCAAGTAAATTCCGCCCCATCGAACCCTGGGTCCACGAGTTGGCAATCCTCAATTGCCTCCGCAAAATTGACCATCTCGGCCTGCCAGTTGGTGTCGCTCCCAGTTCTGTCCCGGTGGGATAGAATGGTGTTGAAGTCACCACCTATAATCCATGGTATTCCCTCGAGGGTTCCAGCGATCTCTCTCATCTTATCCCACAAAAGGTATCTCTCAGATCTTGTGCATTTGGCGTACACGGCCGAGATAGCTAGAGGGCTAGCAATGCGATGTGACTTGAGCCTCCCGTGAAAGATTTGTTCGGAGTACCAATCAACATCAAAAGTTGAGCCTTCTTCTGCAAACAACCAAATCTTGCCGCTTGTGTTCGAGCCGATGAAGGGCAGCCCCACGGCCTTGGAGAACCGGACCGGATCAGGGGTTGTAAGTGGTTCCATTATTGCAAGAAATAACACATTATGACATTTAATCAATCTTTTCAATACGTGTTGGGTTGACGCATTTGCGATCCCCCTCACGTTCCAAAACATGATATTGTAAGATATCATTAAGAGATGGGGTACTTACCGGAAGATTTGCGTGATCCTCGGCATCGCTTAGGTGAAGATTGCCTCCCCCCGTCTCGCACCCCACTTGCGCGTCCATGACCGAGCCTTCCGCATCCCCACAATTGTCAACATCAAATTCTCCTCTCTCCATCAGGGAGTAGTGTTGGTTAGTGCTCATATGGTTTTTCATCGCGAAGAATCCACGTCCCCTCGTCATGGAATACCGCGCGCCCCCTCTCGAGTTCCCGCGTGTAGACGGGTAAGCAACACGTTTCTCATTGGGTCCTCCCCTCCCCGCCTCCGAATGTTCATGCATTGGCGTTGGTGTCTCAAAGTGCGAATATGGTGGTTCCCTTTGGTTCCCATCCCCGAGCTTTACCCCCATATCGTATGTTCCGCTATGCATTTCACTCCCCTCGTGAGGTTCCCCCATTATGTCCGGTCCCTCCCAAATTGTTTCAACGGCACCTTCTCAAAGTGAGTTGTTGCTTGATCTATCACCCGCCTTTCCTTTTTTCCTTCCTTGGCGTTTCCATTCATTTGAGTTAGGGGCGCTTGTCGCCATGTCTTGCTTTCCTTTCCCTCCTTGGTCCGCGGGTTGTGGCTGATTTGGTGGGGCGGTGTGGTAGTTCCTCCTCGGTGGCCTTTCCCTCTTCCCCGTTGCATAGCATGCATCACTCGCATGACCGACATGCTTGCATTCTTGGCAATAAGATGGTATCTTGTCCCACCGCACTTGCTGCACCGTTTCTCGACCACAAATATCAAGGATTATTTCTTCGGGAGGCGGTTGGGTGATGTCTATCTCAATGCAAATTCGAGCGAAGGATAGTCTAGACTTGTTGGCCGTGGCTTAGGGTTCTCGACTTCGATGGGTTCACGTGAACCTTTGGTGCGGAAAGGCACAAAAGCACTTTCGGAAGTTAGTTTTGTCCCTATAGCTGAATTGGGTACCTTGCCTTGCTGCAAAAAGGATGTCATATTTGGTTGTTTTGAGGCTTCACCGGCTCCTTGTGGTCCAGCAGCACGTGATGTCCCAGCTTGGCAAAGCGCCAATTGACTTTCGAAGGGTGGAAGTGTTGGTGTGGCCAATTCGGGCAAGTTGACTATCTCGGCCTCCAAAGCTCCCTGTCCCATTCTAGGACCATCGCTCACCACTCGCACATCATGGAGGCTGGAGTCCCCACCATCGGCGATGACCCCCCCAACACCGTCGGACTCATGGCCGGCGGCTGAGCCACCCATGGCCGAATCAGCGTCGGCGTGGGCCTTGATGCGCATTCTTTCACTTTCGGCGTTGGGGCATGGAGGGGGCTTGTCCGGCGGTTGACTATCACTTGCGGGTTGGCCGGAGCTCACGGGGAAGATGACCGTTTTGCACTTGAGATTTCCGGCGAAGGCGCCATCTTCGTCACCAAAAGAAAGTTTCTTTCGTAGTTGTTTATCCTCCGGGAGTGGGGAGAGGATGAAGCATTTCCGGCCATCTCCCTTCGAAGGAGGAGCCGGAGTATTCTTGCGGGCCTTGTACCTCGCCTTGCTCTCCTTCACTTTCATGGCTTTAGTCGGAGGTTTGGGTAGCTCCTCCTCGGGGGATCGAAAGACCCTTTGCTGGTCCGTGATTTCGCGCGCCTTCCTCGGGAGCAGGTTCGGGGTCCGGTTGGGGGTCCGGCATGTCCGGCCATGGAGCAAAGACCGGCGTAGATGCGAGTGTACAAGCTCTTGTGAGGATCAGCCGGTTCGGGGGATTGGGGACAACCACCAAGGAGGATGATGAAAGGTGAAGAACCGTTGGAGGAGGGAGTGGTGCGTGGCTGGGGTCGGCTAATGTCGTCGGGTGGTGAGGTGGTGGTGGGAGATTGGCGGCGGAGGTCAAAGGTGGGACAATAGGGTGGAGTATTTTAGAGAGAAGGAGGATCTTCTCTCAAAAGGTCCCGAAAACCTCTTTGTTCCACTCCTTTAGTGCTCTTTTAACTCCGGAATGTTTAATTTGGATGTTAAGAAGGCCGCCCGCCCCAGTGGGCTCTTCCCATGCATTCTTAACTATAGCCAATAATCCCTCATGTCGGATCCACATGTTCTGGAACCTGAATCCCTTCCCCCCGATGGCAATGTCCGACATTTTGCATCGTGCTAGGACAGGTCCGTGATCCGAGGCGATCCGTGGGAGGTTCGTTACTCGGGTGGCCTCGAATAAACCGTTTTTGGCCCAAGTAAATTCCGCCCCATCGAACCCTGGGTCCACGAGTAGGCAATCCTCAATTGCCTCCGCAAAATTGACCATCTCGGCCTGCCAGTTGGTGTCGCTCCCAGTTCTGTCCCGGTGGGATAGAATGGTGTTGAAGTCACCACCTATAATCCATGGTATTCCCTCGAGGGTTCCAGCGATCTCTCTCATCTTATCCCACAAAAGGTATCTCTCAGATCTTGTGCATTTGGCGTACACGGCCGAGATAGCTAGAGGGCTAGCAATGCGATGTGACTTGAGCCTCCCGTGAAAGATTTGTTCGGAGTACCAATCAACATCAAAAGTTGAGCCTTCTTCTGCAAACAACCAAATCTTGCCGCTTGTGTTCGAGCCGATGAAGGGCAGCCCCACGGCCTTGGAGAACCGGACCGGATCAGGGGTTGTAAGTGGTTCCATTATTGCAAGAAATAACACATTATGACATTTAATCAATCTTTTCAATACGTGTTGGGTTGACGCATTTGCGATCCCCCTCACGTTCCAAAACATGATATTGTAAGATATCATTAAGAGATGGGGTACTTACCGGAAGATTTGCGTGATCCTCGGCATCGCTTAGGTGAAGATTGCCTCCCCCCGTCTCGCACCCCACTTGCGCGTCCATGACCGAGCCTTCCGCATCCCCACAATTGTCAACATCAAATTCTCCTCTCTCCATCAGGGAGTAGTGTTGGTTAGTGCTCATATTTTTTTTTTTTTTTTTTTTTTTTAAAAAACACCCCGAGGGGCGGAGGGTTGAGGCGGACCCACACCTGTGCATTACCAAAAACCAATCAAAACAGCCAACCATACACCGAGTCGCCCAAAAGTGACGACTCGCCAAGACATGACAAATTAGAGTACAAAGAGGGCCTCCCTAGCGACTAGGATGGTCATCTATCTACTCTCAAAATTCCTATTACAATTTGATGCAACCTTTGCATCCCCAACGACCTTTGTCCATCACCTAGTTAAGGCCCACAATAGGGATACCTCCGCAAGGGACATGCCCTCCTGGGTCAAGGACCCTCGATGGTGCCCTCTATCTCCCGGTTGGGGGGCCCACATGCGACACTCATGGAGCAAATGCTCGAGTCATTCGCACCCGATGGGACACTCCCAAATGTCACCGTAGCAACATTCTCCTTCAAATGCCAATCATCACCGTTTGGAGCCTTGGTGTGCATACCGCCCTCATGTATCTTTCCCTTCCTCTTCCTCAACACCAATTGGAAGCCATCCTTGTCCACACTTGGGTGACTCCTACTAGCCACCCTTGGCTTTGCCGATCCCGCACCCGATGTACCCTCAAAGTTCTCCGCATGGTTGTTACAATCTTTGGCTTTATCCAATTGTCCAAAGGACGGTGGGGTGCCGGACCAAGCATCCGCCTTTGGACGCCACTCACGGCGGATGATCTTGGCGGGATGGCTCGAGTGGTTCTCCTTGGATGGTGCTCGGCGCTCCTTGTCTCTACCCCGAGCCTTTCTTCCTGTTGCATGGCAATCCTCTTTCTCATGCCCAACATGTTTACAATTAGCACAGAAAAGTGGAATACGGTCCCATGCCACTTTGTACCGTGAATCTTTGCCTCGGATATTAAGGATGATCTCTTTCGTCGGAGGAATTGAGATGTCAATCTCTATGCAAATCCTCGCGAAGGAGAGTCGGTTTTGATGGATTGTAGCATGATCGGCTTGTAGTGGCTTGCCTAGTAGTTTACCAATCGCCATGAGAGCCGATTCCTCATAAAGATGCGCCGGGATTCCCATGATGTTGCACCAAACGGCAACAACCGGCGACTCGAAGAAGGTATCAAAGTCCGGCGCCCACTTAAACACCCTCATCGGGTGGATCGCAACAAACCAATGGGGTTCCCATTGGGGCCATTTAAGACCTTAGCATAGTCGGCCATCGCTTGGAATTGAATTAAGATATGCTTAGCGTTCAAGTATTTCCAAGTAAAAGAACCCACAAACCCCAAACCTCCAAGGCTTTTTTGAATTTGGGAGGAGGATGGGAGCGAGTGTGAGAACTTTCCAACGACGGCTAGCCCTAGCTTCTCCGAGAGGTCGTCCGTTTCTGAATCGGAGAAGGTAAGGGTTGGTGTGCCATCAAAGCATCCGGCCTTCCCCACGGCTTAATCTTGGTGTCATCCAAAGGTATTGGCTCGGCCTTAAAGCTTGAACGGGCTGATTCTCCTTCCACGCTCCCGACCCATTTTGGGGGTGGGGTAATTTCGCCCCCCTTCCACTCCCGCCGGCGGCACCCGGTTTCCGGCGGGCAGTGTTTCCGGCGCTGGTGCGTCGGGGTCACGGGAAGATGACCGTTTTTGCACTTGAGATTTCCCCGGCGAAGGCGCCATCTTCGTCACCAAAGAAAGTTTCTTCGTAGTTGTTATCCTCCGGGAGTGGGGAGAGGATGAAGCATTTCCGGCCATCTCCCTTCGAAGGAGGAGCCGGAGTATTCTTTTCGGGCCTTGTACCTCGCCTTGCTCTCCTTCACTTTCATGGCTTTAGAGTCGGAGGTTTGGGTAGCTCCTCCTCGGGGGATCGAAAGACCCTTTGCTGGTCCTGATTTTCGCGCGCCTTCCTCGGGAGCAGGTTCGGGGGTCCGGTTGGGGGTCCGGCATGTCCGGCCATGGAGCAAAGACCGGCGTAGATGCGAGTGTACAATCTCTTGTGAGGATCAGCCCGGTTCGGGGGATTGGGGACAACCACCAAGGAGGATGATGAAAGGTGAAGACCGTTGGAGGAGGGAGTGGTGCGTGGCTGGGGTCGGCTAATGTCGTCGGGTGGTGAGGTGGTGGTGGGAGATTGGCGGCGGAGGTCAAAGGTGGGACAATAGGGTGGAGTATTTTAGAGAAGGAGGATCTTCTCAAAAGGTCCGAAAACCTCTTTGTTCACTCCTTTAGTGCTCTTTTAACTCCGGAATGTTTAATTTGGATGTTAAGAAGGGCCGCCCGCCCCAGTGGGCTCTTCCCATGCATTCTTAACTATAGCCAATAATCCCTCATGTCGGATCCACATGTTCTGGAACCTGAATCCCCTTCCCCCGATGGCAATGTCCGACATTTTGCATCGTGCTAGGACAGGTCCGTGATCTCGAGGCGATCCGTGGGAGGTTCGTTACTCGGTGGCCTCGAATAACCGTTTTTGCCCAAGTAAATTCCGCCCCATCGAACCCTGGGTCCACGGTAGGGCAATCCTTCAATTGCCTCCGCAAAATTGACCATCTCGGCCTGCCAGTTGGTGTCGCTCCCAGTTCTGTCCCGGTGGGATAGAATGGTGTTGAAGTCACCACCTATAATCCATGGTATTCCTCGCGGGTTCCAGCGATCTCTCCTCATCTTATCCCCACAAAAGGTATCTCTCAGATCTTGTGCATTTGGCGTACACGGCCGAGATAGCTAGAGGCTAGCAATGCGATGTGACTTGAGCCTCCCCGTGAAAGATTTGTTCGGAGTACCAATCAACATCAAAGTTGAGCCTTCTTCTGCAAACAACAAATCTTGCCGCTTGTGTTCGAGCCGATGAAGGGCAGCCCCACGGCCTTGGAGAACCGGACCGGATCAGGGGTTTGTAAGTGGTTCCATTATTGCAAGAAATAACACATTATGACTTTAATCAATCTTTTCAATACGTGTTGGGTTGACGCATTTGCGATCCCCCTCACGTTCCAAAACATGATATTGTAAGATATCATTAAGAGATGGGGTACTTACCGGAAGATTTGCGTGATCCTCGCATCGCTTAGGTGAAGATTGCCTCCCCCCGTCTCGCACCCCACTTGCGTCCATGACCGAGCTTCCGCATCCCCACAATGTCACAAATCAAATTCTCCTCTTCCATCAGGGAGTAGTGTTGGTTAGTGCTCATATTTTTTTTTTTTTTTTTTTTTTTTAAAAAACACCCCGAGGGGCGGAGGGTTGAGGCGGACCCACCCTGTGCATTACCAAAAACCAATCAAAACAGCCAACCATACACCGAGTCGCCCAAAAGTGACGACTCGCCAAGACATGACAAATTAGAGTACAAAGAGGGCCTCCTAGCGACTAGGATGGTCATCATCTACTCTCAAAATTCCTATTACAATTTGATGCAACTTTGCATCCCCAACGACCTTTGTCCATCACCTAGTTAAGGCCCACAATAGGGATACCTCCGCAAGGGACATGCCCTCCTGGGTCAAGGACCTCGATGGTGCCTCTATCTCCCGGTTGGGGGGCCCACATGCGACACTCATGGAGCAAATGCTCGAGTCATTCGCACCCGATGGGACACTCCAAATGTCACCGTAGCAACATTCTCCTTCAAATGCCAATCATCACCGTTTGGAGCCTTGGTGTGCATACCGCCCTCATGTATCTTTCCTTCCTCTTCCTCAACACCAATGGAAGCCATCCTTGTCCACACTTGGGTGACTCCTACTAGCCACCCTTGGCTTTGCCGATCCCGCACCCGATGTACCCTCAAAGTTCTCGCATGGTTGTTACAATCTTTGGCTTTATCCAATTGTCCAAAGGACGGTGGTGCCGGACCAAGCATCCGCCTTTGGGACCCCTCACGGCGGATGATCTTGGCGGGATGGCTCGAGTGGTTCTCCTTGGATGGTGCTCGGCGCTCCTTGTCTCTACCCCGAGCCTTTCTTCCCTGTTGCATGGCAATCCTCTTTCTCATGCCCAACATGTTTACAATTAGCACAGAAAATGGAATACGGTCCCATGCCACTTTGTACCGTGAATCTTTGCCTCGATATTAAGGATGATCTCTTTCGTCGGAGGAATTGAGATGTCAATCTCTATGCAAATCCTCGCGAAGGAGAGTCGGTTTGATGGATTGTAGCATGATCGGCTTGTAGTGGCTTGCCTAGTAGTTTACCCAATCGCCATGAGAGCATTCCTCATAAAGATGCGCCGGGATTCCCATGATGTTGCACCAAACGGCAACAAACCGGCGACTCGAAGAAGGTATCAAAGTCCGGCGCCCACTTAAACACCCTCATCGGGTGGATCGCACAAAAACCAAATGGGGTTCCCATTGGGGCCATTTAAGACCTTAGCATAGTCGGCCATCGCTTGGAATTGAATTAAGATATGCTTAGCGTTCAAGTATTTCCAAGTAAAAGAACCCACAACCCCAAACCTCGACTTCACCATGTGTCGGATGCAACAATCACATTTCACCTCCCTCAAAGGGGAGGGAGGGAGAGAGGGCGGATTCTAGTGAGAAGGGAGAGCGTCTCTCTCTAGGTTTGTACCGGATTTGGTTGGTTAGTGCTCATATGGTTTTTCATCGCGAAGAATCCACGTCCCCTCGTCATGGAATACCGCGCGCCCCCTCTCGAGTTCCCGCGTGTAGACGGGTAAGCAACACGTTTCTCATTGGGTCCTCCCCTCCCCGCCTCCGAATGTTCATGCATTGCGTTGGTTGGTGTCTCAAAGTGCGAATATGGTGGTCCCTTTGGTCCCATCCCCGAGCTTTACCCCCATATCGTATGTTCCGCTATGCATTTCACTCCCCTCGTGAGGTTCCCCCATTATGTCCGGTCCCTCCCAAATTGTTTCAACGACACCTTCTCAAAGTGAGTTGTTGCTTGCTCTATCACCCGCCTTTCCTTTTTTCCTTCCTTGGCGTTTCCATTCATTTGAGTTAGGGGCGCTTGTCGCCATGTCTTGCTTTCCTTTCCCTCCTTGGTCCGCGGGTTGTGGCTGATTTGGTGGGGCGGTGTGGTAGTTCCTCCTCGGTGGCCTTTCCCTCTTCCCCGTTGCATAGCATGCATCACTCGCATGACCGACATGCTTGCATTCTTGGCAATAAGATGGTATCTTGTCCCACCGCACTTGCTGCACCGTTTCTCGATCAGAAATATCAAGGATTATTTCTTCGGGAGGCGGTTTTGTGATGTCTATCTCAATGCAAATTCGAGCGAAGGATAGTCTAGACTTGTTGGCCGTGGCTTAGGGTTCTCAACTTCGATGGGTGAGTGAACCTTTGGTGCGGAAAGGCACAAAAGCACTTTCGGAAGTTAGTTTTGTCCCTATAGCTGAATTGGGTAACTTGCCTTGCTGCAAAAAGGATGTCATATTTGGTTGTTTTGAGGCTTCAACGGCTCCTTGTGGACCAGCAGCACGTGATGTCCCAGCTTGGCAAAGCGCCAATTGACTTTCGAAGGGTGGAAGTGTTGGTGTGGCCAATTCGGGCAAGTTGACTATCTCGGCCTCCAAAGCTCCCTGTCCCATTCTAGGACCATCGCTCACCACTCGCACATCATGGAGGCTGGAGTCCCCACCATCGGCGATGACCCCCCCAACACCGTCGGACTCATGGCCGGCGGCTGAGCCACCCATGGCCGAATCAGCGTCGGCGTGGGCCTTGATGCGCATTCTTTCACTTTCGGCGTTGGGGCATGGAGGGGGCTTGTCCGGCGGTTGACTATCACTTGCGGGTTGGCCGGAGCTCACGGGGAAGATGACCGTTTTGCACTTGAGATTTCCGGCGAAGGCGCCATCTTCGTCACCAAAAGAAAGTTTCTTTCGTAGTTGTTTATCCTCCGGGAGTGGGGAGAGGATCAAGCATTTCCGGCCATCTCCCTTCGAAGGAGGAGCCGGAGTATTCTTGCGGGCCTTGTACCTCACCTTGCTCTCCTTCACTTTCATGGCTTTAGTCGGAGGTTTGGGTAGCTCCTCCTCGAGGGACCGAAAGACTATTTGCTGGTCCGTGATTTCGCGCGCCTTCCTCGGGAGCAGGTTCGGGGTCCGGCATGTCCGGCCGTGGAGCAAAGACCGGCGTAGATGCGAGTGGACAAGCTCTTGTGAGGATCAGCCGGTTCGGGGGATTGGGGACAACCACCAAGGAGGATGATGAAAGGTGAAGAACCGTTGGAGGAGGGAGTGGTGCGTGGCTGGGGTCTTGCCTTGCTGCAAAAAAGGATGTCATATTTGGTTGTTTTGAGGCTTCAACGGCTCCTTGTGGACCAGCAGCACGTGATGTCCCAGCTTGGCAAAGCGCCAATTGACTTTCGAAGGGTGGAAGTGTTGGTGTGGCCAATTCGGGCAAGTTGACTATCTCGGCCTCCAAAGCTCCCTGTCCCATTCTAGGACCATCGCTTACCACTCGCACATCATGGAGGCTGGAGTCCCCACCATCGGCGATGACCCCCCCAACACCGTCGGACTCATGGCCGGCGGCTGAGCCACCCATGGCCGAATCAGCGTCGGCGTGGGCCTTGATGCGCATTCCTTTCACTTTCGGCGTTGGGGCATGGAGGTGCTTGTCCGGCGGTTGACTATCACTTGCGGGTTGGCCGGAGCTCACGGGGAAGATGACCGTTTTTGCACTTGAGATTTCCGGCGAAGGCGCCATCTTCGTCACCAAAAGAAAAGTTTCTTTCGTAGTTGTTTATCCTCCGGGAGTGGGGAGAGGATGAAGCATTTCCGGCCATCTCCCTTCGAAGGAGGAGCCGGAGTATTCTTGCGGGCCTTGTACCTCGCCTTGCTCTCCTTCACTTTCATGCTTTAGTCGGAGGTTTGGGTAGCTCCTCCTCGGGGACCGAAAGACCATTTGCTGGTCCGTGATTTCGCGCGCCTTCCTCGGGAGCAGGTTCGGGTCCGGTGGGGGTCCGCATGTCGGCCGTGGAGCAAAGCCGGCGTAGATGCGAGGGACAAGCTCTTGTGAGGATCAGCCGGTTCGGGGATTGGGGACAACCACCAAGGAGGATGATGAAAGGTGAAGACCGTTTGAGGAGGGAGTGGTGTGCGTGGCGGGGTCGGCAATGTCGTCGGGTGGCGAGGTGGTGGTGGAGATTGGCGCGGAGGTCAAAGGTGGGACAATAGGGTGGAGTATTTTAGAGAGAAGGAGGAGCTTCTCTCAAAAGGTCCCGAAAACCTCTTTGTTCCACTCCTTGTAGTGCTCTTTTAACTCGGGAATGTTTAATTTGGATGTTAAGAAGGCCGCCCGCCCCAGTGGGCTCTTCCCATGCATTCTTAACTATAGCCAATAATCCCTCATGTCGGATCCACATGTTCTGGAACCTGAATCCCTTCCCCCCCCGATGGCAATGTCCGACATTTTGCATCGTGCTAGGACTGGTCCGTGATCCGAGGCGATCCGTGGGAGGTTCGTTACTCGGGTGGTCTCGAAGACCCTAGTCCAAGCCTCATTAACAAGCACTCTATCCTGCCGTTCAAATAGACCGTTTTTGGCCCAAGTAAATTCCGCCCCATCGAACCCTGGGTCCACGAGTTGGCAATCCTCAATTGCCTCCGCAAAATTGACCATCTCGGCCTGCCAGTTGGTGTCGCTCCCAGTTCTGTCCCGGTGGGATAGAATGGTGTTGAAGTCACCACCTATAATCCATGGTATTTCCCTCGAGGGTTCCAGCGATCTCTCTCATCTTATCCCACAAAAGGTATCTCTCAGATCTTGTGCATTTGGCGTACACTGGCCGAGATAGCTAGAGGGCTAGCAATGCGATGTGACTTGAGCCTCCCGTGAAAGATTTGTTCGGAGTACCAATCAACATCAAAAGTTGAGCTTTCTTCTGCAAACAACCAAATCTTGCCGCTTGTGTTCGAGCCGATGAAGGGCAGCCCCACGGCCTTGGAGAACCGGACCGGATCAGGGGTTGTAAGTGGTTCCATTATTGCAAGAAATAACACATTATGACATTTAATCAATCTTTTCAATACGTGTTGGGTTGACGCATTTGCGATCCCCCTCACGTTCCAAAACATGATATTGTAAGATATCATTAAGAGATGGGGTACTTACCGGAAGATTTGCGTGATCCTCGGCATCGCTTAGGTGAAGATTGCCTCCCCCCGTCTCGCACCCCACTTGCGCGTCCATGACCGAGCCTTCCGCATCCCCACAATTGTCAACATCAAATTCTCCTCTCTCCATGAGGGAGTAGTGTTGGTTAGTGCTCATATGGTTTTTCATCGCGAAGAATCTATGTCCCCTCGTCATGGAATACCGCGCGCCCCCTCTCGAGTTCCCGCGTGTAGACGGGTAAGCAACACGTTTCTCATTGGGGCCTCCCCTCCCCGCCTCCGAATGTTCATGCATTGGGGTTGGTGTCTCAAAGTGCGAATATGGTGGTTCCCTTTGGTTCCCATCCCCGAGCTTTACCCCCATATCGTATGTTCCGCTATGCATTTCACTCACCTCGTGAGGTTCCCCCATTATGTCCGGTCCCTCCCAAATTGTTTCAACGGCACCTTCTCAAAGCGAGTTGTTGCTTGATCTATCACCCGCCTTTCCTTTTTTCCTTCCTTGGCGTTTCCATTCATTTGAGTTAGGGGCGCTTGTCGCCATGTCTTGCTTTCCTTTCCCTCCTTGGTCCGCGGGTTGTGGCTGATTTGGTGGGGCGGTGTGGTAGTTCCTCCTCGGTGGCCTTTCCCTCTTCCCCGTTGCATAGCATGCATCACTCGCATGACCGACATGCTTGCATTCTTGGCAATAAGATGGTATCTTGTCCCACCGCACTTGCTGCACCGTTTCTCGACCACAAATATCAAGGATTATTTCTTCGGGAGGCGGTTTTGTGATGTCTATCTCAATGCAAATTCGAGCGAAGGATAGTCTAGACTTGTTGGCCGTGGCTTAGGGTTCTCAACTTCGATGGGTTCACGTAAACCTTTGGTGCGGAAAGGCACAAAAGCACTTTCGGAAGTTAGTTTTGTCCCTATAGCTGAATTGGGTACCTTGCCTTGCTGCAAAAAAGGATGTCATATTTGGTTGTTTTGAGGCTTCAACGGCTCCTTGTGGACCAGCAGCACGTGATGTCCCAGCTTGGCAAAGCGCCAATTGACTTTCGAAGGGTGGAAGTGTTGGTGTGGCCAATTCGGGCAAGTTGACTATCTCGGCCTCCAAAGCTCCCTGTCCCATTCTAGGACCGTCGCTTACCACTCGCACATCATGGAGGCTGGAGTCCCCACCATCGGCGATGACCCCCCCAACACCGTCGGACTCATGGCCGGCGGCTGAGCCACCCATGGCCGAATCAGCGTCGGCGTGGGCCTTGATGCGCATTCTTTCACTTTCGGCGTTGGGGCATGGAGGGGGCTTGTCCGGCGGTTGACTATCACTTGCGGGTTGGCCGGAGCTCACGGGGAAGATGACCGTTTTGCACTTGAGATTTCCGGCGAAGGCGCCATCTTCGTCACCAAAAGAAAGTTTCTTTCGTAGTTGTTTATCCTCCGGGAGTGGGGAGAGGATGAAGCATTTCCGGCCATCTCCCTTCGAAGGAGGAGCCGGAGTATTCTTGCGGGCCTTGTACCTCGCCTTGCTCTCCTTCACTTTCATGCCTTTAGTCGGAGGTTTGGGTAGCTCCTCCTCGGGGGACCGAAAGACCATTTGCTGGTCCGTGATTTCGCGCGCCTTCCTCGGGAGCAGGTTCGGGGTCCGGTTGGGGGTCCGACATGTCCGGCCGTGGAGCAAAGACCGGCGTAGATGCGAGTGGACAAGCTCTTGTGAGGATCAGCCGGTTCGGGGGATTGGGGACAGCCACCAAGGAGGATGATGAAAGGTGAGGAACCGTTGGAGGAGGGAGTGGTGCGTGGCTGGGGTCGGCTAATGTCGTCGGGTGGCGAGGTGGTGGTGGGAGATTGGCGGCGGAGGTCAAAGGTGGGACAATAGGGTGGAGTATTTTAGAGAGAAGGAGGAGCTTCTCTCAAAAGGTCCCGAAAACCTCTTTGTTCCACTCCTTTAGTGCTCTTTTAACTCCGGAATGTTTAATTTGGATGTTAAGAAGGCCGCCCGCCCCAGTGGGCTCTTCCCATGCATTCTTAACTATAGCCAATAATCCCTCATGTCGGATCCACATGTTCTGGAACCTGAATCCCTTCCCCCCGATGGCAATGTCCGACATTTTGCATCGTGCTAGGACTGGTCCGTGATCCGAGGCGATCCGTGGGAGGTTCGTTACTCGGGTGGCCTCGAAGACCCTAGTCCAAGCCTCATTAACAAGCACTCTATCCTGCCGTTCAAATAGACCGTTTTTGGCCCAAGTAAATTCCGCCCCATCGAACCCTGGGTCCACGAGTTGGCAATCCTCAATTGCCTCCGCAAAATTGACCATCTCGGCCTGCCAGTTGGTGTCGCTCCCAGTTCTGTCCCGGTGGGATAGAATGGTGTTGAAGTCACCACCTATAATCCATGGTATTCCCTCGAGGGTTCCAGCGATCTCTCTCATCTTATCCCACAAAAGGTATCTCTCAGATCTTGTGCATTTGGCGTACACGGCCGAGATAGCTAGAGGGCTAGCAATGCGATGTGACTTGAGCCTCCCGTGAAAGATTTGTTCGGAGTACCAATCAACATCAAAAGTTGAGCCTTCTTCTGCAAACAACCAAATCTTGCCGCTTGTGTTCGAGCCGATGAAGGGCAGCCCCACGGCCTTGGAGAACCGGACCGGATCAGGGGTTGTAAGTGGTTCCATTATTGCAAGAAATAACACATTATGACATTTAATCAATCTTTTCAATACGTGTTGGGTTGACGCATTTGCGATCCCCCTCACGTTCCAAAACATGATATTGTAAGATATCATTAAGAGATGGGGTACTTACCGGAAGATTTGCGTGATCCTCGGCATCGCTTAGGTGAAGATTGCCTCCCCCCGTCTCGCACCCCACTTGCGCGTCCATGACAGAGCCTTCCGCATCCCCACAATTGTCAACATCAAATTCTCCTCTCTCCATGAGGGAGTAGTGTTGGTTAGTGCTCATATGGTTTTTCATCGCGAAGAATCCACGTCCCCTCGTCATGGAATACCGCGCGCCCCCTCTCGAGTTCCCGCGTGTAGACGGGTAAGCCACACGTTTCTCATTGGGTCCTCCCCTCCCCGCCTCCGAATGTTCATGCATTGGCGTTGGTGTCTCAAAGTGCGAATATGGTGGTTCCCTTTGGTTCCCATCCCCGAGCTTTACCCCCATATCGTATGTTCCGCTATGCATTTCACTCCCCTCGTGAGGTTCCCCCATTATGTCCGGTCCCTCCCAAATTGTTTCAACGGCACCTTCTCAAAGTGAGTTGTTGCTTGATCTATCACCCGCCTTTCCTTTTTTCCTTCCTTGGCGTTTCCATTCATTTGAGTTAGGGGCGCTTGTCGCCATGTCTTGCTTTCCTTTCCCTCCTTGGTTCGCGGGTTGTGGCTGATTTGGTGGGGCGGTGTGGTAGTTCCTCCTCGGTGGCCTTTCCCTCTTCCCCGTTGCATAGCATGCATCACTCGCATGACCGACATGCTTGCATTCTTGGCAATAAGATGGTATCTTGTCCCACCGCACTTGCTGCACCGTTTCTTGACCACAAATATCAAGGATTATTTCTTCGGGAGGCGGTTTTGTGATGTCTATCTCAATGCAAATTCGAGCGAAGGATAGTCTAGACTTGTTGGCCGTGGCTTAGGGTTCTCAACTTCGATGGGTTCACGTGAACCTTTGGTGCGGAAAGGCACAAAAGCACTTTCGGAAGTTAGTTTTGTCCCTATAGCTGAATTGGGTAACTTGCCTTGCTGCAAAAAGGATGTCATATTTGGTTGTTTTGAGGCTTCAACGGCTCCTTGTGGACCAGCAGCACGTGATGTCCCAGCTTGGCAAAGCGCCAATTGACTTTCGAAGGGTGGAAGTGTTGGTGTGGCCAATTCGGGCAAGTTGACTATCCCGGCCTCCAAAGCTCCCTGTCCCATTCTAGGACCATCGCTCACCACTCGCACATCATGGAGGCTGGAGTCCCCACCATCGGCGATGACCCCCCCAACACCGTCGGACTCATGGCCGGCGGCTGAGCCACCCATGGCCGAATCAGCGTCGGCGTGGGCCTTGATGCGCATTCTTTCACTTTCGGCGTTGGGGCATGGAGGGGGCTTGTCCGGCGGTTGACTATCACTTGCGGGTTGGCCGGAGCTCACGGGGAAGATGACCGTTTTGCACTTGAGATTTCCGGCGAAGGCGCCATCTTCGTCACCAAAAGAAAGTTTCTTTCGTAGTTGTTTATCCTCCGGGAGTGGGGAGAGGATGAAGCATTTCCGGCCATCTCCCTTCGAAGGAGGAGCCGGAGTATTCTTGCGGGCCTTGTACCTCGCCTTGCTCTCCTTCACTTTCATGGCTTTAGTCGGAGGTTTGGGTTGCTCCTCCTCGGGGGACCGAAAGACCATTTGCTCGTCCGTGATTTCGCGCGCCTTCCTCGGGAGCAGGTTCGGGGTCCGGTTGGGGGTCCGGCATGTCCGGCCGTGGAGCAAAGACCGGCGTAGATGCGAGTTGACAAGCTCTTGTGAGGATCAGCCGGTTCGGGGGATTGGGGACAACCACCAAGGAGGATGATGAAAGGTGAAGAACCGTTGGAGGAGGGAGTGGTGCGTGGCTGGGGTCGGCTAATGTCGTCGGGTGGCGAGGTGGTGGTGGGAGATTGGCGGCGGAGGTCAAAGGTGGGACAATAGGGTGGAGTATTTTAGAGAGAAGGAGGAGCTTCTCTCAAAAGGTCCCGAAAACCTCTTTGTTCCACTCCTTTAGTGCTCTTTTAACTCCGGAATGTTTAATTTGGATGTTAAGAAGGCCGCCCGCCCCAGTGGGCTCTTCCCATGCATTCTTAACTATAGCCAATAATCCCTCATGTCGGATCCACATGTTCTGGAACCTGAATCCCTTCCCCCCGATGGCAATGTCCGACATTTTGCATCGTGCTAGGACTGGTCCGTGATCCGAGGCGATCCGTGGGAGGTTCGTTACTCGGGTGGCCTCGAAGACCCTAGTCCAAGCCTCATTAACAAGCACTCTATCCTGCCGTTCAAATAGACCGTTTTTGGCCCAAGTAAATTCTGCCCCATCGAACCCTGGGTCCACGAGTTGGCAATCCTCAATTGCTTCCGCAAAATTGACCATCTCGGCCTGCCAGTTGGTGTCGCTCCCAGTTCTGTCCCGGTGGGATAGAATGGTGTTGAAGTCACCACCTATAATCCATGGTATTCCCTCGAGGGTTCCAGCGATCTCTCTCATCTTATCCCACAAAAGGTATCTCTCAGATCTTGTGCATTTGGCGTACACGGCCGAGATAGCTAGAGGGCTAGCAATGCGATGTGACTTGAGCCTCCCGTGAAAGATTTGTTCGGAGTACCAATCAACATCAAAAGTTGAGCCTTCTTCTGCAAACAACCAAATCTTGCCGCTTGTGTTCGAGCCGATGAAGGGCAGCCCCACGGCTTTGGAGAACCGGACCGGATCAGGGGTTGTAAGTGGTTCCATTATTGCAAGAAATAACACATTATGACATTTAATCAATCTTTTCAATACGTGTTGGGTTGACGCATTTGCGATCCCCCTCACGTTCCAAAACATGATATTGTAAGATATCATTAAGAGATGGGGTACTTACCGGAAGATTTGCGTGATCCTCGGCATCGCTTAGGTGAAGATTGCCTCCCCCCGTCTCGCACCCCACTTGCGCGTCCATGACCGAGCCTTCCGCATCCCTACAATTGTCAACATCAAATTCTCCTCTCTCCATGAGGGAGTAGTGTTGGTTAGTGCTCATATGGTTTTTCATCGCGAAGAATCCACGTCCCCTCGTCATGGAATACCGCGCGCCCCCTCTCGAGTTCCCGCGTGTAGACGGGTAAGCAACACGTTTCTCATTGGGTCCTCCCCTCCCCGCCTCCGAATGTTCATGCATTGGCGTTGGTGTCTCAAAGTGCGAATATGGTGGTTCCCTTTGGTTCCCATCCCCGAGCTTTACCCCCATATTGTATGTTCCGCTATGCATTTCACTCCCCTCGTGAGGTTCCCCCATTATGTCCGGTCCCTCCCAAATTGTTTCAACGGCACCTTCTCCAAGTGAGTTGTTGCTTGATCTATCACCCGCCTTTCCTTTTTTCCTTCCTTGGCGTTTCCATTCATTTGAGTTAGGGGCGCTTGTTGCCATGTCTTGCTTTCCTTTCCCTCCTTGGTTCGCGGGTTGTGGCTGATTTGGTGGGGCGGTGTGGTAGTTCCTCCTCGGTGGCCTTTCCCTCTTCCCCGTTGCATAGCATGCATCACTCGCATGATCGACATGCTTGCATTCTTGGCAATAAGATGGTATCTTGTCCCACCGCACTTGCTGCACCGTTTCTCGACCACAAATATCAAGGATTATTTCTTCGGGAGGCGGTTTTGTGATGTCTATCTCAATGCAAATTCGAGCGAAGGATAGTCTAGACTTGTTGGCCGTGGCTTAGGGTTCTCAACTTCGATGGGTTCACGTGAACCTTTGGTGCGGAAAGGCACAAAAGCACTTTCGGAAGTTAGTTTTGTCCCTATAGCTGAATTGGGTAACTTGCCTTGCTGCAAAAAGGATGTCATATTTGGTTGTTTTGAGGCTTCAACGGCTCCTTGTGGACCAGCAGCACGTGATGTCCCAGCTTGGCAAAGCGCCAATTGACTTTCGAAGGGTGGAAGTGTTGGTGTGGCCAATTCGGGCAAGTTGACTATCTCGGCCTCCAAAGCTCCCTGTCCCATTCTAGGACCATCGCTCACCACTCGCACATCATGGAGGCTGGAGTCCCCACCATCGGCGATGACCCCCCCAACACCGTCGGACTCATGGCCGGCGGCTGAGCCACCCATGGCCGAATCAGCGTCGGCGTGGGCCTTGATGCGCATTCTTTCACTTTCGGCGTTGGGGCATGGAGGGGGCTTGTCCGGCGGTTGACTATCACTTGCGGGTTGGCCGGAGCTCACGGGGAAGATGACCGTTTTGCACTTGAGATTTCCGGCGAAGGTGCCATCTTCGTCACCAAAAGAAAGTTTCTTTCGTAATTGTTTATCCTCCGGGAGTGGGGAGAGGATGAAGCATTTCCGGCCATCTCCCTTCGAAGGAGGAGCCGGAGTATTCTTGCGGGCCTTGTACCTCGCCTTGCTCTCCTTCACTTTCATGGCTTTAGTCGGAGGTTTGGGTTGCTCCTCCTCGGGGGACCGAAAGACCATTTGCTCGTCCGTGATTTCGCGCGCCTTCCTCGGGAGCAGGTTCGGGGTCCGGTTGGGGGTCCGGCATGTCCGGCCGTGGAGCAAAGACCGGCGTAGATGCGAGTTGACAAGCTCTTGAGAGGATCAGCCGGTTCGGGGGATTGGGGACAACCACCAAGGAGGATGATGAAAGGTGAAGAACCGTTGGAGGAGGGAGTGGTGCGTGGCTGGGGTCGGCTAATGTCGTCGGGTGGCGAGGTGGTGGTGGGAGATTGGCGGCGGAGGTCAAAGGTGGGACAATAGGGTGGAGTATTTTAGAGAGAAGGAGGAGCTTCTCTCAAAAGGTCCCGAAAACCTCTTTGTTCCACTCCTTTAGTGCTCTTTTAACTCCGGAATGTTTAATTTGGATGTTAAGAAGGCCGCCCGCCCCAGTGGGCTCTTCCCATGCATTCTTAACTATAGCCAATAATCCCTCATGTCGGATCCACATGTTCTGGAACCTGAATCCCTTCCCCCCGATGGCAATGTCCGACATTTTGCATCGTGCTAGGACTGGTCCGTGATCCGAGGCGATCCGTGGGAGGTTCGTTACTCGGGTGGCCTCGAAGACCCTAGTCCAAGCCTCATTAACAAGCACTCTATCCTGCCGTTCAAATAGACCGTTTTTGGCCCAAGTAAATTCTGCCCCATCGAACCCTGGGTCCACGAGTTGGCAATCCTCAATTGCTTCCGCAAAATTGACCATCTCGGCCTGCCAGTTGGTGTCGCTCCCAGTTCTGTCCCGGTGGGATAGAATGATGTTGAAGTCACCACCTATAATCCATGGTATTCCCTCGAGGGTTCCAGCGATCTCTCTCATCTTATCCCACAAAAGGTATCTCTCAGATCTTGTGCATTTGGCGTACACGGCCGAGATAGCTAGAGGGCTAGCAATGCGATGTGACTTGAGCCTCCCGTGAAAGATTTGTTCGGAGTACCAATCAACATCAAAAGTTGAGCCTTCTTCTGCAAACAACCAAATCTTGCCGCTTGTGTTCGAGCCGATGAAGGGCAGCCCCACGGCTTTGGAGAACCGGACCGGATCAGGGGTTGTAAGTGGTTCCATTATTGCAAGAAATAACACATTATGACATTTAATCAATCTTTTCAATACGTGTTGGGTTGACGCATTTGCGATCCCCCTCACGTTCCAAAACATGATATTGTAAGATATCATTAAGAGATGGGGTACTTACCGGAAGATTTGCGTGATCCTCGGCATCGCTTAGGTGAAGATTGCCTCCCCCCGTCTCGCACCCCACTTGCGCGTCCATGACCGAGCCTTCCGCATCCCTACAATTGTCAACATCAAATTCTCCTCTCTCCATGAGGGAGTAGTGTTGGTTAGTGCTCATATGGTTTTTCATCGCGAAGAATCCACGTCCCCTCGTCATGGAATACCGCGCGCCCCCTCTCGAGTTCCCGCGTGTAGACGGGTAAGCAACACGTTTCTCATTGGGTCCTCCCCTCCCCGCCTCCGAATGTTCATGCATTGGCGTTGGTGTCTCAAAGTGCGAATATGGTGGTTCCCTTTGGTTCCCATCCCCGAGCTTTACCCCCATATTGTATGTTCCGCTATGCATTTCACTCCCCTCGTGAGGTTCCCCCATTATGTCCGGTCCCTCCCAAATTGTTTCAACGGCACCTTCTCCAAGTGAGTTGTTGCTTGATCTATCACCCGCCTTTCCTTTTTTCCTTCCTTGGCGTTTCCATTCATTTGAGTTAGGGGCGCTTGTTGCCATGTCTTGCTTTCCTTTCCCTCCTTGGTTCGCGGGTTGTGGCTGATTTGGTGGGGCGGTGTGGTAGTTCCTCCTCGGTGGCCTTTCCCTCTTCCCCGTTGCATAGCATGCATCACTCGCATGATCGACATGCTTGCATTCTTGGCAATAAGATGGTATCTTGTCCCACCGCACTTGCTGCACCGTTTCTCGACCACAAATATCAAGGATTATTTCTTCGGGAGGTGGTTTTGTGATGTCTATCTCAATGCAAATTCGAGCGAAGGATAGTCTAGACTTGTTGGCCGTGGCTTAGGGTTCTCAACTTCGATGGGTTCACGTGAACCTTTGGTGCGGAAAGGCACAAAAGCACTTTCGGAAGTTAGTTTTGTCCCTATAGCTGAATTGGGTAACTTGCCTTGCTGCAAAAAGGATGTCATATTTGGTTGTTTTGAGGCTTCAACGGCTCCTTGTGGACCAGCAGCACGTGATGTCCCAGCTTGGCAAAGCGCCAATTGACTTTCGAAGGGTGGAAGTGTTGGTGTGGCCAATTCGGGCAAGTTGACTATCTCGGCCTCCAAAGCTCCCTGTCCCATTCTAGGACCATCGCTCACCACTCGCACATCATGGAGGCTGGAGTCCCCACCATCGGCGATGACCCCCCCAACACCGTCGGACTCATGGCCGGCGGCTGAGCCACCCATGGCCGAATCAGCGTCGGCGTGGGCCTTGATGCGCATTCTTTCACTTTCGGCGTTGGGGCATGGAGGGGGCTTGTCCGGCGGTTGACTATCACTTGCGGGTTGGCCGGAGCTCACGGGGAAGATGACCGTTTTGCACTTGAGATTTCCGGCGAAGGTGCCATCTTCGTCACCAAAAGAAAGTTTCTTTCGTAGTTGTTTATCCTCCGGGAGTGGGGAGAGGATGAAGCATTTCCGGCCATCTCCCTTCGAAGGAGGAGCCGGAGTATTCTTGCGGGCCTTGTACCTCGCCTTGCTCTCCTTCACTTTCATGGCTTTAGTCGGAGGTTTGGGTTGCTCCTCCTCGGGGGACCGAAAGACCATTTGCTCGTCCGTGATTTCGCGCGCCTTCCTCGGGAGCAGGTTCGGGGTCCGGTTGGGGGTCCGGCATGTCTGGCCGTGGAGCAAAGACCGGCGTAGATGCGAGTTGACAAGCTCTTGTGAGGATCAGCCGGTTCGGGGGATTGGGGACAACCACCAAGGAGGATGATGAAAGGTGAAGAACCGTTGGAGGAGGGAGTGGTGCGTGGCTGGGGTCGGCTAATGTCGTCGGGTGGCGAGGTGGTGGTGGGAGATTGGCGGCGGAGGTCAAAGGTGGGACAATAGGGTGGAGTATTTTAGAGAGAAGGAGGAGCTTCTCTCAAAAGGTCCCGAAAACCTCTTTGTTCCACTCCTTTAGTGCTCTTTTAACTCCGGAATGTTTAATTTGGATGTTAAGAAGGCCGCCCGCCCCAGTGGGCTCTTCCCATGCATTCTTAACTATAGCCAATAATCCCTCATGTCGGATCCACATGTTCTGGAACCTGAATCCCTTCCCCCCGATGGCAATGTCCGACATTTTGCATCGTGCTAGGACTGGTCCGTGATCCGAGGCGATCCGTGGGAGGTTCGTTACTCGGGTGGCCTCGAAGACCCTAGTCCAAGCCTCATTAACAAGCACTCTATCCTGCCGTTCAAATAGACCGTTTTTGGCCCAAGTAAATTCTGCCCCATCGAACCCTGGGTCCACGAGTTGGCAATCCTCAATTGCCTCCGCAAAATTGACCATCTCGGCCTGCCAGTTGGTGTCGCTCCCAGTTCTGTCCCGGTGGGATAGAATGGTGTTGAAGTCACCACCTATAATCCATGGTATTCCCTCGAGGGTTCCAGCGATCTCTCTCATCTTATCCCACAAAAGGTATCTCTCAGATCTTGTGCATTTGGCGTACACGGCCGAGATAGCTAGAGGGCTAGCAATGCGATGTGACTTGAGCCTCCCGTGAAAGATTTGTTCGGAGTACCAATCAACATCAAAAGTTGAGCCTTCTTCTGCAAACAACCAAATCTTGCCGCTTGTGTTCGAGCCGATGAAGGGCAGCCCCACGGCTTTGGAGAACCGGACCGGATCAGGGGTTGTAAGTGGTTCCATTATTGCAAGAAATAACACATTATGACATTTAATCAATCTTTTCAATACGTGTTGGGTTGACGCATTTGCGATCCCCCTCACGTTCCAAAACATGATATTGTAAGATATCATTAAGAGATGGGGTACTTACCGGAAGATTTGCGTGATCCTCGGCATCGCTTAGGTGAAGATTGCCTCCCCCCGTCTCGCACCCCACTTGCGCGTCCATGACCGAGCCTTCCGCATCCCTACAATTGTCAACATCAAATTCTCCACTCTCCATGAGGGAGTAGTGTTGGTTAGTGCTCATATGGTTTTTCATCGCGAAGAATCCACGTCCCCTCGTCATGGAATACCGCGCGCCCCCTCTCGAGTTCCCGCGTGTAGACGGGTAAGCAACACGTTTCTCATTGGGGCCTCCCCTCCCCGCCTCCGAATGTTCATGCATTGGCGTTGGTGTCTCAAAGTGCGAATATGGTGGTTCCCTTTGGTTCCCATCCCCGAGCTTTACCCCCATATTGTATGTTCCGCTATGCATTTCACTCCCCTCGTGAGGTTCCCCCATTATGTCCGGTCCCTCCCAAATTGTTTCAACGGCACCTTCTCCAAGTGAGTTGTTGCTTGATCTATCACCCGCCTTTCCTTTTTTCCTTCCTTGGCGTTTCCATTCATTTGAGTTAGGCGCGCTTGTTGCCATGTCTTGCTTTCCTTTCCCTCCTTGGTTCGCGGGTTGTGGCTGATTTGGTGGGGCGGTGTGGTAGTTCCTCCTCGGTGGCCTTTCCCTCTTCCCCGTTGCATAGCATGCATCACTCGCATGATCGACATGCTTGCATTCTTGGCAATAAGATGGTATCTTGTCCCACCGCACTTGCTGCACCGTTTCTCGACCACAAATATCAAGGATTATTTCTTCGGGAGGCGGTTTTGTGATGTCTATCTCAATGCAAATTCGAGCGAAGGATAGTCTAGACTTGTTGGCCGTGGCTTAGGGTTCTCAACTTCGATGGGTTCACGTGAACCTTTGGTGCGGAAAGGCACAAAAGCACTTTCGGAAGTTAGTTTTGTCCCTATAGCTGAATTGGGTAACTTGCCTTGCTGCAAAAAGGATGTCATATTTGGTTGTTTTGAGGCTTCAACGGCTCCTTGTGGACCAGCAGCACGTGATGTCCCAGCTTGGCAAAGCGCCAATTGACTTTCGAAGGGTGGAAGTGTTGGTGTGGCCAATTCGGGCAAGTTGACTATCTCGGCCTCCAAAGCTCCCTGTCCCATTCTAGGACCATCGCTCACCACTCGCACATCATGGAGGCTGGAGTCCCCACCATCGGCGATGACCCCCCCAACACCGTCGGACTCATGGCCGGCGGCTGAGCCACCCATGGCCGAATCAGCGTCGGCGTGGGCCTTGATGCGCATTCTTTCACTTTCGGCGTTGGGGCATGGAGGGGGCTTGTCCGGCGGTTGACTATCACTTGCGGGTTGGCCGGAGCTCACGGGGAAGATGACCGTTTTGCACTTGAGATTTCCGGCGAAGGCGCCATCTTTGTCACCAAAAGAAAGTTTCTTTCGTAGTTGTTTATCCTCCGGGAGTGGGGAGAGGATGAAGCATTTCCGGCCATCTCCCTTCGAAGGAGGAGCCGGAGTATTCTTGCGGGCCTTGTACCTCGCCTTGCTCTCCTTCACTTTCATGGCTTTAGTCGGAGGTTTGGGTTGCTCCTCCTCGGGGGACCGAAAGACCATTTGCTCGTCCGTGATTTCGCGCGCCTTCCTCGGGAGCAGGTTCGGGGTCCGGTTGGGGGTCCGGCATGTCCGGCCGTGGAGCAAAGACCGGCGTAGATGCGAGTTGACAAGCTCTTGTGAGGATCAGCCGGTTCGGGGGATTGGGGACAACCACCAAGGAGGATGATGAAAGGTGAAGAACCGTTGGAGGAGGGAGTGGTGCGTGGCTGGGGTCGGCTAATGTCGTCGGGTGGCGAGGTGGTGGTGGGAGATTGGCGGCGGAGGTCAAAGGTGGGACAATAGGGTGGAGTATTTTAGAGAGAAGGAGGAGCTTCTCTCAAAAGGTCCCGAAAACCTCTTTGTTCCACTCCTTTAGTGCTCTTTTAACTCCGGAATGTTTAATTTGGATGTTAAGAAGGCCGCCCGCCCCAGTGGGCTCTTCCCATGCATTCTTAACTATAGCCAATAATCCCTCATGTCGGATCCACATGTTCTGGAACCTGAATCCCTTCCCCCCGATGGCAATGTCCGACATTTTGCATCGTGCTAGGACTGGTCCGTGATCCGAGGCGATCCGTGGGAGGTTCGTTACTCGGGTGGCCTCGAAGACCCTAGTCCAAGCCTCATTAACAAGCACTCTATCCTGCCGTTCAAATAGACCGTTTTTGGCCCAAGTAAATTCTGCCCCATCGAACCCTGGGTCCACGAGTTGGCAATCCTCAATTGCCTCCGCAAAATTGACCATCTCGGCCTGCCAGTTGGTGTCGCTCCCAGTTCTGTCCCGGTGGGATAGAATGGTGTTGAAGTCACCACCTATAATCCATGGTATTCCCTCGAGGGTTCCAGCGATCTCTCTCATCTTATCCCACAAAAGGTATCTCTCAGATCTTGTGCATTTGGCGTACAAGGCCGAGATAGCTAGAGGGCTAGCAATGCGACGTGACTTGAGCCTCCCGTGAAAGATTTGTTCGGAGTACCAATCAACATCAAAAGTTGAGCCTTCTTCTGCAAACAACCAAATCTTGCCGCTTGTGTTCGAGCCGATGAAGGGCAGCCCCACGGCTTTGGAGAACCGGACCGGATCAGGGGTTGTAAGTGGTTCCATTATTGCAAGAAATAACACATTATGACATTTAATCAATCTTTTCAATACGTGTTGGGTTGACGCATTTGCGATCCCCCTCACGTTCCAAAACATGATATTGTAAGATATCATTAAGAGATGGGGTACTTACCGGAAGATTTGCGTGATCCTCGGCATCGCTTAGGTGAAGATTGCCTCCCCCCGTCTCGCACCCCACTTGCGCGTCCATGACCGAGCCTTCCGCATCCCCACAATTGTCAACATCAAATTCTCCTCTCTCCATGAGGGAGTAGTGTTGGTTAGTGCTCATATGGTTTTTCATCGCGAAGAATCCACGTCCCCTCGTCATGGAATACCGCGCGCCCCCTCTCGAGTTCCCGCGTGTAGACGGGTAAGCAACACGTTTCTCATTGGGGCCTCCCCTCCCCGCCTCCGAATGTTCATGCATTGGGGTTGGTGTCTCAAAGTGCGAATATGGTGGTTCCCTTTGGTTCCCATCCCCGAGCTTTACCCCCATATTGTATGTTCCGCTATGCATTTCACTCCCCTCGTGAGGTTCCCCCATTATGTCCGGTCCCTCCCAAATTGTTTCAACGGCACCTTCTCCAAGTGAGTTGTTGCTTGATCTATCACCCGCCTTTCCTTTTTTCCTTCCTTGGCGTTTCCATTCATTTGAGTTAGGGGCGCTTGTCGCCATGTCTTGCTTTCCTTTCCCTCCTTGGTTCGCGGGTTGTGGCTGATTTGGTGGGGCGGTGTGGTAGTTCCTCCTCGGTGGCCTTTCCCTCTTCCCCGTTGCATAGCATGCATCACTCGCATGATCGACATGCTTGCATTCTTGGCAATAAGATGGTATCTTGTCCCACCGCACTTGCTGCACCGTTTCTCGACCACAAATATCAAGGATAATTTTTCGGGAGGCGGTTTTGTGATGTCTATCTCAATGCAAATTCGAGCGAAGGATAGTCTAGACTTGTTGGCCGTGGCTTAGGGTTCTCAACTTCGATGGGTTCACGTGAACCTTTGGTGCGGAAAGGCACAAAAGCACTTTCGGAAGTTAGTTTTGTCCCTATAGCTGAATTGGGTAACTTGCCTTGCTGCAAAAAGGATGTCATATTTGGTTGTTTTGAGGCTTCAACGGCTCCTTGTGGACCAGCAGCACGTGATGTCCCAGCTTGGCAAAGCGCCAATTGACTTTCGAAGGGTGGAAGTGTTGGTGTGGCCAATTCGGGCAAGTTGACTATCTCGGCCTCCAAAGCTCCCTGTCCCATTCTAGGACCATCGCTCACCACTCGCACATCATGGAGGCTGGAGTCCCCACCATCGGCGATGACCCCCCCAACACCGTCGGACTCATGGCCGGCGGCTGAGCCACCCATGGCCGAATCAGCGTCGGCGTGGGCCTTGATGCGCATTCTTTCACTTTCGGCGTTGGGGCATGGAGGGGGCTTGTCCGGCGGTTGACTATCACTTGCGGGTTGGCCGGAGCTCACGGGGAAGATGACCGTTTTGCACTTGAGATTTCCGGCGAAGGCGCCATCTTCGTCACCAAAAGAAAGTTTCTTTCGTAGTTGTTTATCCTCCGGGAGTGGGGAGAGGATGAAGCATTTCCGGCCATCTCCCTTCGAAGGAGGAGCCGGAGTATTCTTGCGGGCCTTGTACCTCGCCTTGCTCTCCTTCACTTTCATGGCTTTAGTCGGAGGTTTGGGTAGCTCCTCCTCGGGGGACCGAAAGACCATTTGCTGGTCCGTGATTTCGCGCGCCTTCCTCGGGAGCAGGTTCAGGGTCCGGTTGGGGGTCCGGCATGTCCGGCCGTGGAGCAAAGACCGGCGTAGATGCGAGTTGACAAGCTCTTGTGAGGATCAGCCGGTTCGGGGGATTGGGGACAACCACCAAGGAGGATGATGAAAGGTGAAGAACCGTTGGAGGAGGGAGTGGTGCGTGGCTGGGGTCGGCTAATGTCGTCGGGTGGCGAGGTGGTGGTGGGAGATTGGCGGCGGAGGTCAAAGGTGGGACAATAGGGTGGAGTATTTTAGAGAGAAGGAGGAGCTTCTCTCAAAAGGTCCCGAAAACCTCTTTGTTCCACTCCTTTAGTGCTCTTTTAACTCCGGAATGTTTAATTTGGATGTTAAGAAGGCCGCCCGCCCCAGTGGGCTCTTCCCATGCATTCTTAACTATAGCCAATAATCCCTCATGTCGGATCCACATGTTCTGGAACCTGAATCCCTTCCCCCCGATGGCAATGTCCGACATTTTGCATCGTGCTAGGACTGGTCCGTGATCCGAGGCGATCCGTGGGAGGTTCGTTACTCGGGTGGCCTCGAAGACCCTAGTCCAAGCCTCATTAACAAGCACTCTATCCTGCCGTTCAAATAGACCGTTTTTGGCCCAAGTAAATTCTGCCCCATCGAACCCTGGGTCCACGAGTTGGCAATCCTCAATTGCCTCCGCAAAATTGACCATCTCGGCCTGCCAGTTGGTGTCGCTCCCAGTTCTGTCCCGGTGGGATAGAATGGTGTTGAAGTCACCACCTATAATCCATGGTATTCCCTCGAGGGTTCCAGCGATCTCTCTCATCTTATCCCACAAAAGGTATCTCTCAGATCTTGTGCATTTGGCGTACACGGCCGAGATAGCTAGAGGGCTAGCAATGCGATGTGACTTGAGCCTCCCGTGAAAGATTTGTTCGGAGTACCAATCAACATCAAAAGTTGAGCCTTCTTCTGCAAACAACCAAATCTTGCCGCTTGTGTTCGAGCCGATGAAGGGCAGCCCCACGGCCTTGGAGAACCGGACCGGATCAGGGGTTGTAAGTGGTTCCATTATTGCAAGAAATAACACATTATGACATTTAATCAATCTTTTCAATACGTGTTGGGTTGACGCATTTGCGATCCCCCTCACGTTCCAAAACATTATATTGTAAGATATCATTAAGAGATGGGGTACTTACCGGAAGATTTGCGTGATCCTCGGCATCGCTTAGGTGAAGATTGCCTCCCCCCGTCTCGCACCCCACTTGCGCGTCCATGACCGAGCCTTCCGCATCCCCACAATTGTCAACATCAAATTCTCCTCTCTCCATGAGGGAGTAGTGTTGGTTAGTGCTCATATGGTTTTTCATCGCGAAGAATCCACGTCCCCTCGTCATGGAATACCGCGCGCCCCCTCTCGAGTTCCCGCGTGTAGACGGGTAAGCAACACGTTTCTCATTGGGGCCTCCCCGCCTCCGAATGTTCATGCATTGGGGTTGGTGTCTCAAAGTGCGAATATGGTGGTTCCCTTTGGTTCCCATCCCCGAGCTTTACCCCCATATTGTATGTTCCGCTATGCATTTCACTCCCCTCGTGAGGTTCCCCCATTATGTCCGGTCCCTCCCAAATTGTTTCAACGGCACCTTCTCAAAGTGAGTTGTTGCTTGATCTATTACCCGCCTTTCCTTTTTTCCTTCCTTGGCGTTTCCATTCATTTGAGTTAGGGGCGCTTGTCGCCATGTCTTGCTTTCCTTTCCCTCCTTGGTTCGCGGGTTGTGGCTGATTTGGTGGGGCGGTGTGGTAGTTCCTCCTCGGTGGCCTTTCCCTCTTCCCCGTTGCATAGCATGCATCACTCGCATGACCGACATGCTTGCATTCTTGGCAATAAGATGGTATCTTGTCCCACCGCACTTGCTGCACCGTTTCTCGACCACAAATATCAAGGATTATTTCTTCGGGAGGCGGTTTTGTGATGTCTATCTCAATGCAAATTCGAGCGAAGGATAGTCTAGACTTGTTGGCCGTGGCTTAGGGTTCTCAACTTCGATGGGTTCACGTGAACCTTTGGTGCGGAAAGGCACAAAAGCACTTTCGGAAGTTAGTTTTGTCCCTATAGCTGAATTGGGTACCTTGCCTTGCTGCAAAAAAGGATGTCATATTTGGTTGTTTTGAGGCTTCAACGGCTCCTTGTGGACCAGCAGCACGTGATGTCCCAGCTTGGCAAAGCGCCAATTGACTTTCGAAGGGTGGAAGTGTTGGTGTGGCCAATTCGGGCAAGTTGACTATCTCGGCCTCCAAAGCTCCCTGTCCCATTCTAGGACCATCGCTCACCACTCGCACATCATGGAGGCTGGAGTCCCCACCATCGGCGATGACCCCCCCAACACCGTCGGACTCATGGCCGGCGGCTGAGCCACCCATGGCCGAATCAGCGTCTTTTTTTTTTTTTTTTTTTTTTTTTTTTTTTTTTTTTTTTCTGCAAAGAGTCTCATTTACTTCTACTGCAAAATATAAAGCCAATCACCAAAGAGAAAGCAGTTGAGGAGTTATTAATCGTTGACATAGACAAAGCAAACAAGGAAAATATAACGCAACGATTCAAAACTGGAAAACATGATCCTTAGGAGGTCTGTGTCTGTCCTTCCTCCGCAGCAGCTTCAAAGGTCTCACCAGCTACGAGTTCTGGTACATCGTCATCATCGTCTTCTGCTGCACCAGAACTAGCAGCCGGTGCCTGCTTCTGGAATTGTTCTGCTAACTTTTTCAAATTCTCCAAGTTATCCGGACCCAACTGGTTGATAATTTGAGGAAGAATGTCTTGCAATTTCTTGTTCTGAGGAGTGCCACTAACAACCCAGGTGTTGGCTGCAACAGATGCTTGCACTTTCGGGTTGACAAATTGTATAACCACATCTTCCTTGAAAATATTAACTTCCTCGATTGCAGGTATGGCATTCACTCCAATTCTCTTTAACGTACTTTGAAGTCTCTTGTCATCTGTGGTGGTCGTCTTGTGTACTGCCTTCTTCTTTCTTCTCATTGTACCCTTCCCACCAGTTCTGACCGAACCGGCCATCTTCATTAATTTTTCGACATTCATCTCTGAAAATGTGAAGAAGCAGAGTGGGGAGTGAGGGATGGAGAGGATAACAAAATGAAACCCTAGCGCCAACTTCAATTAGGGGCTGCTCGCACAACCCCCATGGCCGAATCAGCGTCGGCGTGGGCCTTGATGCGCATTCTTTCACTTTCGGCGTTGGGGCATGGAGGGGGCTTGTCCGGCGGTTGACTATCACTTGCGGGTTGGCCGGAGCTCACGGGGAAGATGACCGTTTTGCACTTGAGATTTCCGGCGAAGGCTCCATCTTCGTCACCAAAAGAAAGTTTCTTTCGTAGTTGTTTATCCTCCGGGAGTGGGGAGAGGATGAAGCATTTCCGGCCATCTCCCTTCGAAGGAGGAGCCGGAGTATTCTTGCGGGCCTTGTACCTCGCCTTGCTCTCCTTCACTTTCATGGCTTTAGTCGGAGGTTTGGGTAGCTCCTCCTCGGGGGACCGAAAGACCATTTGCTGGTCCGTGATTTCGCGCGCCTTCCTCGGGAGCAGGTTCGGGGTCCGGTTGGGGGTCCGGCATGTCCGGCCGTGGAGCAAAGACCGGCGTAGATGCGAGTTGACAAGCTCTTGTGAGGATCAGCCGGTTCGGGGGATTGGGGACAACCACCAAGGAGGATGATGAAAGGTGAAGAACCGTTGGAGGAGGGAGTGGTGCGTGGCTGGGTTCGGCTAATGTCGTCGGGTGGCGAGGTGGTGGTGGGAGATTGGCGGCGGAGGTCAAAGGTGGGACAATAGGGTGGAGTATTTTAGAGAGAAGGAGGAGCTTCTCTCAAAAGGTCCCGAAAACCTCTTTGTTCCACTCCTTTAGTGCTCTTTTAACTCTGGAATGTTTAATTTGGATGTTAAGAAGGCCGCCCGCCCCAGTGGGCTCTTCCCATGCATTCTTAACTATAGCCAATAATCCCTCATGTCGGATCCACATGTTCTGGAACCTGAATCCCTTCCCCCCGATGGCAATGTCTGACATTTTGCATCGTGCTAGGACTGGTCCGTGATCCGAGGCGATCCATGGGAGGTTCGTTACTCGGGTGGCCTCGAAGACCCTAGTCCAAGCCTCATTAACAAGCACTCTATCCTGCCGTTCAAATAGACCGTTTTTGGCCCAAGTAAATTCCGCCCCATCGAACCCTGGGTCCACGAGTTGGCAATCCCAATTGCCTCCGCAAAATTGACCATCTCGGCCTGCCAGTTGGTGTCGCTCCCAGTTCTGTCCCGGTGGGATAGAATGGTGTTGAAGTCACCACCTATAATCCATGGTATTCCCTCGAGGGTTCCAGCGATCTCTCTCATCTTATCCCACAAAAGGTATCTCTCAGATCTTGTGCATTTGGCGTACACGGCCGAGATAGCTAGAGGGCTAGCAATGCGATGTGACTTGAGCCTCCCGTGAAAGATTTGTTCGGAGTACCAATCAACATCAAAAGTTAAGCCTTCTTCTGCAAACAACCAAATCTTGCCGCTTGTGTTCGAGCCGATGAAGGGCAGCCCCACGGCCTTGTAGAACCGGACCGGATCAGGGGTTGTAAGTGGTTCCATTATTGCAAGAAATAACACATTATGACATTTAATCAATCTTTTCAATACGTGTTGGGTTGACGCATTTGCGATCCCCCTCACGTTCCAAAACATGATATTGTAAGATATCATTAAGAGATGGGGTACTTACCGGAAGATTTGCGTGATCCTCGGCATCGCTTAGGTGAAGATTGCCTCCCCCCGTCTCGCACCCCACTTGCGCGTCCATGACCGAGCCTTCCGCATCCCCACAATTGTCAACATCAAATTTTCCTCTCTCCATGAGGGAGTAGTGTTGGTTAGTGCTCATATGGTTTTTCATCGCGAAGAATCCACGTCCCCTCGTCATGGAATACCGCGCGCCCCCTCTCGAGTTCCCGCGTGTAGACGGGTAAGCAACACGTTTCTCATTGGGTCCTCCCCTCCCCGCCTCCGAATGTTCATGCATTGGTGTTGGTGTCTCAAAGTGCGAATATGGTGGTTCCCTTTGGTTCCCATCCCCGAGCTTTACCCCCATATTGTATGTTCCGCTATGCATTTCACTCCCCTCGTGAGGTTCCCCCATTATGTCCGGTCCCTCCCAAATTGTTTCAACGGCACCTTCTCCAAGTGAGTTGTTGCTTGATCTATCACCCGCCTTTCCTTTTTTCCTTCCTTGGCGTTTCCATTCATTTGAGTTAGGGGCGCTTGTCGCCATGTCTTGCTTTCCTTTCCCTCCTTGGTTCGCGGGTTGTGGCTGATTTGGTGGGGCGGTGTGGTAGTTCCTCCTCGGTGGCCTTTCCATCTTCCCCGTTGCATAGCATGCATCACTCGCATGACCGACATGCTTGCATTCTTGGCAATAAGATGGTATCTTGTCCCACCGCACTTGCTGCACCGTTTCTCGACCACAAATATCAAGGATTATTTCTTCGGGAGGCGGTTTTGTGATGTCTATCTCAATGCAAATTCGAGCGAAGGATAGTCTAGACTTGTTGGCCGTGGCTTAGGGTTCTCAACTTCGATGGGTTCACGTGAACCTTTGGTGCGGAAAGGCACAAAAGCACTTTCGGAAGTTAGTTTTGTCCCTATAGCTGAATTGGGTAACTTGCCTTGCTGCAAAAAGGATGTCATATTTGGTTGTTTTGAGGCTTCAACGGCTCCTTGTGGACCAGCAGCACGTGATGTCCCAGCTTGGCAAAGCGCCAATTGACTTTCGAAGGGTGGAAGTGTTGGTGTGGCCAATTCGGGCAAGTTGACTATCTCGGCCTCCAAAGCTCCCTGTCCCATTCTAGGACCATCGCTCACCACTCGCACATCATGGAGGCTGGAGTCCCCACCATCGGCGATGACCCCCCCAACACCGTCGGACTCATGGCCGGCGGCTGAGCCACCCATGGCCGAATCAGCGTCGGCGTGGGCCTTGATGCGCATTCTTTCACTTTCGGCGTTGGGGCATGGAGGGGGCTTGTCCGGCGGTTGACTATCACTTGCGGGTTGGCCGGAGCTCACGGGGAAGATGACCGTTTTGCACTTGAGATTTCCGGCGAAGGCGCCATCTTCGTCACCAAAAGAAAGTTTCTTTCGTAGTTGTTTATCCTCCGGGAGTGGGGAGAGGATGAAGCATTTCCGGCCATCTCCCTTCGAAGGAGGAGCCGGAGTATTCTTGCGGGCCTTGTACCTCGCCTTGCTCTCCTTCACTTTCATGGCTTTAGTCGGAGGTTTGGGTAGCTCCTCCTCGGGGGACCGAAAGACCATTTGCTGGTCCGTGATTTCGCGCGCCTTCCTCGGGAGCAGGTTCGGGGTCCGGTTGGGGGTCCGGCATGTCCGGCCGTGGAGCAAAGACCGGCGTAGATGCGAGTTGACAATCTCTTGTGAGGATCAGCCGGTTCGGGGGATTGGGGACAACCACCAAGGAGGATGATGAAAGGTGAAGAACCGTTGGAGGAGGGAGTGGTGCGTGGCTGGGGTCGGCTAATGTCGTCGGGTGGCGAAGTGGTGGTGGGAGATTGGCGGCGGAGGTCAAAGGTGGGACAATAGGGTGGAGTATTTTAGAGAGAAGGAGGAGCTTCTCTCAAAAGGTCCCGAAAACCTCTTTGTTCCACTCCTTTAGTGCTCTTTTAACTCTGGAATGTTTAATTTGGATGTTAAGAAGGCCGCCCGCCCCAGTGGGCTCTTCCCATGCTGATGGAGGTACACCCAAGCTGATCAACAAGGACAAGAAGATGGATCCATTAATCATTCAAAGTGGACCAATTACAAGAGCTAGAGTTAAGAAGATAAAGGAGTCCATGATGCTTTTAGTTGATGAAATAAAAGCCCAATTCCAAGACCATTCAACATTGGGCCAAATGGTGAATATTATTCAAGTTAGTGGGCAGCCCAATGCATGAAGTTTTGAGTCAATATATATCACATTTTGGAGGCCCAAATTGAAGATAAATGATGCTTTTTCGTCCAAGTTGGAGCAGCAAAAATGAAGAGTCATTTTTAAGTTACTTTTTGAGTTAAATAAGTGACTTTAGATGTCCTAAAGTCACACCAATAGTTAGGAGTTACTTTTCACTTATTATGAGTCATTCTAAAGGTCTTAAGTTGTACTAATTATATGAGACTTTCAAGAGTCCATTCTAGCCTATAAATAGGCTTGTAAGCATGTCATTTGAGGACATCATTGATCAAATACGAAAATAGAGTTTGTCTTGTGAGTTGAATTCTCTTTGTAGAGTTTTTCACTTGTTTGGAACTTCCTTGACAAACGACTATATATTCAATCCAAACAAAAATTAGGGAGGCTTGTATATGGACCAGCCATCCATGCCATAACCCATCCAAAACACAGAATTTAATTCACAGCAAAAACCTTAAAATTCCTGCGACGCAGAACCGATCTCTTTGTCCCTTCCGCCAGTCTTCTTCGGCAACAGAGTCTGGTGAATATTTGGCAAAACACCTCCATTAGCTATTGTCACATGCCCCAACAGCTTGCTCAACTCTTCATCGTTCCTCACTGCCAGCTGTATGTGTCGCGGAACAATCCTATTCTTCTTATTGTCTCTAGCAGCATTTCCAGCAAGCTCCAACACCTCAGCGGCGAGGTACTCGAGGACAGCGGATAGATAGACAGGGGCGCCGGCTCCGACGCGCTCGGCATATTTACCGGCCTTGAGGAAACGAGCGATTCTGCCGACGGGGAACTGGAGGCCGGCTTTGGAGGAGCGGGAGACGGATTTGGAGGCCTTGGGCTTGCCTCTTCCGCCCTTGGTGGTAGATGCGGCGTTGGAACTCATTCTCTCACTTGTTTGGAACTTATCAAGATACTTTGAGCAAGTTCTTGTGGCGTTCAACCATACCGAGGTTCTTGGCTGATTACATAGCCAACGGGTCGAGGTTTTCCAAGCTCTGGAAGTGGATCAAACCAGATTATCAATCAAGGAAATCCGCTGCCAATCATTATACGTGGGGTTCTTGGATCAATATATCCAACGGGTCCTTCGTCGTATCCCAATCCATATCATTTGGTATCACGAGCCAACTGGTATTGATCTATCCATAGCTTTATCTTACATTGTTTATCTTTCATATCCTTGAAAAAAAAAATCCAAAAAAAAAAAATCCAAAAAAAATCCGAAAAAAAAATCAGAAAAAAAATTCGAAAAAAAAAATCCAAAAAAAAAAAAATCCGAAAAAAAAAACCCCAATACGTATTTCACCTCATATTTTTTTGACCATTTCCTTTCATCCTTCATTCAAGGGCTGAAGTTTGGTTGGTCGTTATTAGTTCTTGTTTTGTTTTTGATTTGTTTTTTTACTTGTGTTATCTTTGCAAAAGAGAAAGAGTGGTAAAAGGCTTGAGTGGTGAGGTTATTTGAGGGGAGGTAAAAGCCCACGAGTGATATACACGAGTGTTTTGTGAGGTTTAATTTTGTGTGATACACGAGTGAACTGTGAGGATGGATTCTACTGACGATCATATTCCAGTTGATCCTACGTTGAAAGCCATGCAACAACAATTTGCAAGGTTTGCACGGATTCTGGAAAGTGTTTCAGGGCGGTTGGAAAGGCTAGAAGTTCAGGCAACAAATGAAAATAATAACGAGGAGGAAGAGAGTGGAGGAGAAGATGATGCTTCATATAGGCATCGAAATGAGAGACGTGGAAACGGTAGAAGAGGGCGTACAAATGAAGTGGATGGTGATTTGAGAAGCATCAAACTGAAGATCCCAACATTCCAAGGAAGGAGTGACTCCGAAGCTTATTTGGAGTGGGAGAGAAAGGTGGATCTCATCTTTGAATGTCACAACTATTCCGAGGAGAAAAAGGTTAGACTTGCTGCTATTGAATTCACTGACTATGCTATAGTTTGGTGGGATCAATTGACAACCAGTACAAGGCGATACGGAGGAAGACCAGTTTCGACTTGGGAAGAAATGAAAAGCATAATGCGTAAGAGATTTGTACCTTCTCATTATTTTCGTGAATTGTATCAAAAATTACAATCTATGAAACAAGGTACTAAATCTGTTGATGAGTACTACAAAGACATGGAGATTGCCATGATTAGGGCAAATGTTGAAGAAGATAGAGAAGCAACTATGGCTCGATTCTTATGTGGGCTGAATAGGGAGATTGCAAACATTGTGGAGCTTCAACACTATGTGGAGTTGGAGGACATGGTTCATATGGCCATGAAGGTGGAGGGACAATTGAAGAAGAAGGGAACAATCCAAAAGAATTTTTCAACAAGTTCTCATTCTTCAAGGACAAAAGAGTGGACTTCAACCAAACCCAATTTTGGGGCAGGTTCTAAACCCCAAAATGAGGCGTCGACATCCAAGTCCAAAGAATTTGAGAAGGGTAAAGGTATTTCTACTTCTACTTCTACTTCTACTCGAAATAGAGATATCAAATGTTTTCGTTGTCAAGGTGTTGGACACATTGCATCTCAATGTCCAAACAAAAGGGTGATGATTTTGAAGCCAAATGGAGAGATAGAATCTGAAAGTGAACGTGAAGATGATGATGAGGAGGAGGAGGATAAACAATTGGAGGAGATTGAACCAGAACATGGAGAACTTTTGGTGGTTCGAAGGGCTCTAAACATGCAAAACAGAAACGATGATCAGCAAAGGGAGAACATCTTCCACACAAGGTGTTTGGTCCAAGGTAAACTTTGCATAATGATTATTGATGGTGGTAGTTGTGCAAACGTTGCAAGTTCTGAATTGGTGGAAAAGTTGAGCTTAACAACGGAAAAACATCCTAATCCGTACAAGCTACAATGGCTTAATGAATGTGGAGAAATTCGAGTGACTAAGCGAGTTCTAATTTCGTTTTCAATTGGCAATTATAAAGATGATGTTCTTTGCGATGTTGTGCCAATGCATGCTAGTCACATTCTTTTGGGGAGGCCATGGCAGTTTGATCGTAGAGTGACTTATGATGGATTTCACAACCACTACACCTTCAAGCACAACAACAAGTCTATTATGCTTGTGTCTTTAACACCTCAACAAGTTCAAGAGGACCAACAGAAATTGTCACAAGCAAGGAGAGCTCGTGAGGTTGAGAGGAAAAGAAGTGAGAGCATTGAAAAAGAGTCGAGTGAAAAAAAGAGTCGAGAGAAAAGTAAGAATGAGAGGAAAAAAGGTGAGGGCATTGAAAAAGAGTCAAGTGAAAAGAGTCCGAATGAAAAAAAGAACTTTTATGTGGGAGCAAGAGAAATAAAGAGTGCAATAGTTGAAAAAAAGAGTGTTTTCATCTTAGTGTACAAACAGTCTTTGTTTACCACTAACGAATTAACCACTTCTTTGCCAAGTGCTTTTGTGTCTCTTTTACAGGAATTCGAAGATGTTTTTCCCGTGGAAGAATCAAGTGGATTACCGCCATTAAGAGGTATTGAACACCAAATTGACCTTATTCCCGGGGCAGTTCTACCAAATCGACCAGCCTATAGAGCCAATCCCGAAGAGACTAAGGAAATTCAAAGGCAAGTGCAAGAGTTGTTGGACAATGGAAAAATCCGTGAGAGCATGAGTCCATGTGCTGTTCCGGTAATTGTTGTTTCTAAGAAAGATGGATCATGGAGGATGTGCATCGACTGCCGAGCAATCAACAAAATCACGGTAAAGTATCGCTATCCTATTCCTAGGCTAGATGATATGCTTGATGAATTGCATGGTTCTGTTGTGTTTAGTAAGATCGATTTGAAAAGTGGTTATCATCAAATTCGAATTAGAGAAGGAGACGAATGGAAAACAGCCTTTAAAACAAAATTTGGTCTATATGAGTGGTTAGTAATGCCTTTTGGTTTAACTAATGCACCAAGTACTTTCATGAGGTTGATGCACCATGTTTTGAGAAAATTCATTGGAAAATTTGTGGTTGTTTATTTTGATGATATTCTTGTCTATAGCAAAAATGTGAATGAACATCTTAACCATGTGCGTGCAGTTTTGGATACCTTACGAAAAGAATCATTGTATGCAAATCTCAAAAAGTGTTCTTTTTGCATGGATAAAGTTGTTTTTCTGGGTTTTGTTATAAGTGCTAATGGGATTGAAATGGAAAAAGAGAAGGTGAAAGCTATTTTAGAATGGCCAATTCCTCAAAATGTAGCACAAGTTAGAAGTTTTCATGGTCTTGCTAGTTTTTATAGGAGGTTTGTCAAGGATTTTAGTACAATTGCTGCACCTTTGAATGAAATTGTGAAAAAGGATGTTTGTTTTTATTGGGGAGAAAAACAAGAACATGCTTTTAATCTCCTTAAAGAAAAACTTACAACTGCACCAATTCTTTCTTTGCCTAACTTTGATAACATGTTTGAGCTTGAATGTGATGCATCTGGGGTAGGCATAGGAGCTGTTTTGTTGCAGGATAGGAAGCCAATCGCGTACTTTAGCGAAAAGTTGAAAGGAGCTCAATTGAACTATCCAACGTATAGTTGGGAACAAATGTGTCGGCCCACTGATGAAGGAGGCCTTGGGATCCGGAAAACTTTGGATTTCCTCCGCGCCTTCAATATCAAACTTTGGTGGCGCTTTCGGGAGCAAAACTCCCTTTGGGCAAGATACATGATGGCAAAATATTGCACCAACTCCACACCGCTCACCTTGAGACTGCCGAGCAGGAGTAGCCCTACGTGGAGAAGGCTCTCAAGAGCATGGCCCCTCGCACAACCGCACATGAGATGGCTAGTGGGACAAGGGGACATCTACTTCTGGGATGACATTTGGCTTGGTAATAGCCCTCTGAGGGAATTTAGTCTTGATGATAGGGGAAGACCAACCACCCGGGTTTCGGAGTTCATTACTAATGGGGGTTGGGATGTGCCCAAGCTTCAGCTTCTTCACAATCAGGCCGGCCTCCCTCAGCATGTTATCGATGGCATCATTAATACACCGATCCTCCATGATGAACAGGATATCCTGAGGTGGAACCTCTCTAAACATGGGGAATTCACGGTGGCTTCGACATGGGACACACTTCGAGGGCGAAACCCGATCATCCAAGGTTTGGGGGACGTTTGGAAGGCAGGCCTCACCAACTCAATAGCCATCTTTATCTGGAGGCTTCTCTCCAATCGGGTGCCGGTTGACACGAAGCTTCAGTGGCGGGAGATTGAGCTAGCCTCTAAGTGCCAATGCTGCCCCCATCGACCGAATACCGAGTCCCTCCAACACCTCTTCATCCAGGGACATGGAGCTCGCAGAGTATGGAGTGAGTTTGACGGTTGGTTCACAGGCCCGTTCCCCCGCATCCATATCAATGATACAATCCCTACGAGAATCGAAGTGTGGGCGCGAAGGTACCAACAGCCGAACAAGAAACATCTTAGCCGAGCCACTCCATACCTCATTCTGTGGTTTATCTGGTCGGAGAGAAACAGGAGTCGCCACCAAGGCACACAGTTTAAACCACAAAACGTGGTATGGCAGGTCCACATGTTCATTCGGAATGCTATGTCCAATGGAAGCTTGAAGCCGAAACATTGGAAGGGAGTTAAACTTGGAATCAACATTCCTCAAGCGGCGGCAATCAGGGCGCTACCCCTAGCCATGGCAATCAAATGGAACCCCCCGGACCAGCCGTGGATAAAGCTCAACACCGATGGCTCCTACAATGAAGCGAACGGTAGAACAGGGGCTGGAGGGATTATTCGAGACCACTTGGGTAAGATGCTCGTCGCCTTCAGCACACCCCTAGAAGCACACTCGGCGTTAGAGGCGGAGCTGTTGGCCATGCTCCACGGGCTAAATATAGCCAAAGAACTCGCCCTACCAATCTGGATTGAGTCCGATGCAGAGCAAGCAATCAAATTGGTCAATGGGACAGGATGGGGCCCGGCACTCGCCCGGCAAGCGGTGGCGCAACTAACCCTTCATAAACGCCAACTCAAATTCCGAGCCACCTTCATACACAGGGAGGGGAACAAAGCGGCGGATTTCCTTGCGAAAATGGGGCTAGTCCAAGACAGTGGTCTACGAATGCACTACAACTCAGCACCGAGAGAACTGTTGGACTTGGTTAGATTGGACGAGATGGGAGCGTCGCACATCCGATACCTTGACGGGAACGGGCATTAAAGTTGATAATGAGACGATGGGAGACAATAGTGACTAGCTTTTTGGTTAATTGTATTTTGGAAAAGAGTATGATGAGGTCCGAACCTTGTGGGATTGGACCGCATACTACTCTTGATTTGTTACGGCACACCACTTTTGGGTGTGGCCACGCCTTGTAATTACCGCCTTTGGAAATATAGGGATGAGGGACCCACGAACCCTCCACCGTAGAGGTGTTTGATAAAAAAATTAAAAAAAAAAAAAAAAAAAGAACTATCCAACGTATGACAAGGAGTTATATGCTTTGGTTAGAGCTTTGGAAACATGGCAGCATTACTTGTGGCCTAGAGAGTTTGTAATTCACACGGATCATGAATCTCTCAAGTACTTGAAAGGTCAAGGTAAGCTTAGCAAGAGACATGTTAAGTGGGTGGAATTCATTGAATCATTTCCCTATGTAATCAAATACAAAAAGGGAAAAGAAAATATTGTGGCTGATGCATTATCTCGGAGGTACATTTTGATCACTACTTTGAGTTCTAAGTTGCTTGGTTTTGAGTTGATTAAGGAAATGTATGATAATGACCCGGACTTTTCTTCTATCTATTTAGCTTGTGAGCATGCTGCATTTGACAAGTTCTATAGGCATGATGGCTATTTGTTTAGAGAAAACAAATTTTGCATTCCTAAAGGTTCTATGCGTGAATTGCTTGTGCGTGAAGCTCATGGTGGTGGTTTAATGGGTCATTTTGGAGTCCATGAGACAATGAATGTTTTGCTTGAACATTTCTTTTGGCCTAAAATGCGTGTGGATTTTGAAAGAATTTGTAAAAGATGCATAACTTGCATGCAAGCCAAGTTTAAATCACACCCACATGGTTTGTACAAACCGTTACCAATTCCTAGTGCACCTTGGGAGGATATTTCAATGGACTTTGTTGTTGGTTTGCCAAGAACAAAAAGAGGTAGAGATTCAGTTTTTGTGGTTGTTGATAGGTTTTCAAAAATGGCACATTTTATTCCATGTCACAAAACTGATGATGCATCTCATATCGCTGATTTGTTCTTTAAAGAAATTGTCCGTTTGCATGGTGTTCCTAGATCAATTGTGAGTGATCGAGATGCTAAATTTGTGAGTCATTTTTGGCGAGTGTTGTGGAATAAGTTGGGAACTAAACTCTTGTTTTCTACTACTTGTCATCCACAAACTGATGGACAAACTGAAGTAGTTAATAGGACTTTGTCTCAATTACTACGAACTTTAGTTAAAAAGAACTTGAAAAGTTGGGAGGAATACTTACCTTTTGCTGAGTTTGCTTATAATCGAAGTGTCCATTCTGCTACTAACTTTTCCCCATTTGAAGTTGTGTATGGTTTCAATCCATTGAGTCCACTAGATTTGATTCCAATACCTATTGAAGATCGTGCAAGTCTTGATGGAAAAGCTAAGGCCGAAATGGTGAAAAGATTGCATGAAAGGGTAAGACTCAACATTGAAAAGAGGACAGAACAATATGCAAAGCAAGCCAACAAGGGTCGGAAACAAGTCATCTTTGAGCCGGGAGATTGGGTTTGGTTGCATATGAGAAAGGAGAGATTTCCTTCGAAAAGAAAATCCAAGTTGCAGCCAAGAGGAGATGGACCATTCCAAGTGATTGGAAAAGTCAATGATAATGCTTACAAACTTGACTTACCTGGTGAGTTTAATGTAAGTGCTACTTTCAATGTTTCTGATTTATCTCCTTATGTTGGTGAATTAGATTCGAGGACGAATCCTCTTGAAGAAGAAGGGAATGATGGAGGTACACCCAAGCTGATCAACAAGGACAAGAAGATGGATCCATTAATCATTCAAAGTGGACCAATTACAAGAGCTAGAGCTAAGAAGATAAAGGAGTCCATGATGCTTTTAGTTGATGAAATAAAAGCCCAATTCCAAGACCATTCAACATTGGGCCAAATGGTGAATATTATTCAAGTTAGTGGGCAGCCCAATGCATGAAGTTTTGAGTCAATATATATCACATTTTGGAGGCCCAAATTGAAGATAAATGATGCATTTTCGTCCAAGTTGGAGCAGCAAAAATGAAGAGTCATTTTTAAGTTACTTTTTGAGTTAAATAAGTGACTTTAGATGTCCTAAAGTCACACCAATAGTTAGGAGTTACTTTTCACTTATTATGAGTCATTCTAAAGGTCTTAAGTTGTACTAATTATATGAGACTTTCAAGAGTCCATTCTAGCCTATAAATAGGCTTGTAAGCATGTCATTTGAGGACATCATTGATCAAATACGAAAATAGAGTTTGTCTTGTGAGTTGAATTCTCTTTGTAGAGTTTTTCACTTGTTTGGAACTTATCAAGATACTTTGAGCAAGTTCTTGTGGCGTTCAACCATACCGAGGTTCTTGGCTGATTACATAGCCAACGGGTCGAGGTTTTCCAAGCTCTGGAAGTGGATCAAACCAGATTATCAATCAAGGAAATCCGCTGCCAATCATTATACGTGGGGTTCTTGGATCAATATATCCAACGGGTCCTTCGTCGTATCCCAATCCATATCACATGCATTCTTAACTATAGCCAATAATCCCTCATGTCGGATCCACATGTTCTGGAACCTGAATCCCTTCCCCCCGATGGCAATGTCCGACATTTTGCATCGTGCTAGGACTGGTCCGTGATCCGAGGCGATCCGTGGGAGGTTCGTTACTCGGGTGGCCTCGAAGACCCTAGTCCAAGCCTCATTAACAAGCACTCTATCCTGCCGTTCAAATAGACCGTTTTTGGCCCAAGTAAATTCCGCCCCATCGAACCCTGGGTCCACGAGTTGGCAATCCTCAATTGCCTCCGCAAAATTGACCATCTCGGCCTGCCAGTTTGTGTCGCTCCCAGTTCTGTCCCGGTGGGATAGAATGGTGTTGAAGTCACCACCTATAATCCATGGTATTCCCTCGAGGGTTCCAGCGATCTCTCTCATCTTATCCCACAAAAGGTATCTCTCAGATCTTGTGCATTTGGCGTACACGGCCGAGATAGCTAGAGGGCTAGCAATGCGATGTGACTTGAGCCTCCCGTGAAAGATTTGTTCGGAGTACCAATCAACATCAAAAGTTGAGCCTTCTTCTGCAAACAACCAAATCTTGCCGCTTGTGTTCGAGCCGATGAAGGGCAGCCCCACGGCCTTGGAGAACCGGACCGGATCAGGGGTTGTAAGTGGTTCCATTATTGCAAGAAATAACACATTATGACATTTAATCAATCTTTTCAATACGTGTTGGGTTGACGCATTTGCGATCCCCCTCACGTTCCAAAACATGATATTGTAAGATATCATTAAGAGATGGGGTACTTACCCGAAGGGGATGATGGCCCTTTTTTTTTTTTAATCAAAAGTACCACGAGGGTGGAGGGTTCAGGCGGACTCACACCTGTGCATTACTAAGGACAATTGCAACGAACAACCAGGAACACCGAGCCGCCCAAAAGTGACGTCTCTCCAAAACCAATTAGAGTACAACGAGGGCCTCCCTACCAACTATACTCTTCACTATTCTATTACAATTAACATGGTGCAAACTTCACATCACAAAATCCAAGGTCCGTCACTTAATTGAGGCCCGCAATAGGGATACCCCCGCGATGAACGATCCCTCCCGGATCAAGTTCCTCGATGAAGCCTTCCTTCTCCCGGTTGGGGAGCCCACATGAGACATTCATTGAGCAAGTGCTCGGCTCGTTCGCACTAGAGTCATCCTGATCGAATGACACCGTGGCGACATTGTCTTTCAAACGCAAATTGTCGATGTGTTGAGCTTTGGAGTGCATGTCTCCCTTATGTGCCTTGCCTTTCCTCTTCCTCGACACCAATTGAAATCCATCCTCGTCCATGCTTGGTTGACTCCCATGGGGCGCTCGAGGAGCCAATGGATCGACATTCATTGTACCCTCCTTGTTCTTCTCTTGGTTGTCAGTATCTTTTTCCTTGTTCGTGTGATCAATGTTTGGTGAGGTGCCAACCCTAATCGCCGCCTTTGGACGCCATTCTCGACGGATGATCTTGTGATCGTGGCTAGGGTAGAAAGCCTTGGTTGGTGTTCGGTAATCCTTGCCTCCAACACGACCCTTCCTTCCCAATGCATGACACTCATCAATGACATGCCCAACATGCTTACAATTCTCGCAAAACAATGGGATACGGTCCCATGCTACTTTGTGTCTTGAATTTTTGCCTAGGATGTTTAGCATGATCTCCTCCGTCGGGGGGTTGGAGATATCAATCTCAACACATATCCTAGCAAAAGAGAGCCGGGTTTGATTGATTGTGGCATGGTCCGCTTGTAACGGCTTGCCTAATAGCTTGCCGATCGCCATGAGGGCCGATTCCTCAAAAAGATGGGCCGGTAGTCCCATGATATTGCACCACACGGCAACGATGGGCGACTCAAAGAACGTATCAAAGTCCGGCGCCCATTTGAACACCATCATTGGGTGAATGTCAACAAACCAAACCGGACTCCCATTAGGGCCACTTAAGACCTTTTTTTTTTTTTTTTATCCAAACACCTTCATGGTGGAGGGTTCGTGGGTCCCTCATCCCTATATTTCAAAAAGTGACGATTACAATACGTGGCCACACCCAAAAGTGGTGTGTCCTCACATACTTAGGAGTAGTATGCGGTCCCAACCCATAAACCCGGACCTCATCCTACACCATTACAAAACACAAAATACAAAGAATCAAGAAAACAACGGTGGTACCCTCCCAACCTCCAAAACACTATACTATTCTTCATCATTATGATGGACCCGAATGTTCGGGACTCCTAGTGCATCCATCCTAGTAATTGCAGCGAGGTGTCTCGGCATCGTGTGGGCATTCATACGGCAATAGTCGAGACTGTCAATTCCCATCTTTGCAAGTAAGTCTCCGGCCCTATTCCCTTCCCGGGGGGTGAAGGTGATACGCACACCTCGTTGTCGCTTGAGGAGGGAGATCCGCGCCACCACCCGGCTCGTGTGTGCCGGCCCCCATCGCATGCTATTAAGGAGCTGGACCACTTGTTGTGCATCCGACTCAATCCAGATAGGCCGGTTGAATTCCAGGGCAAGTTCTAACCCGAGTTGGATGGCAAGGAGCTCCGCCTCAAGGGCGGAGTGGGCCTCAAGTGGAGATGCAAAGGCTGAAAGCACTTTGCCCGTGTGATCTCGGATGATACCACCTCCCCCGGCTTTATCCGACTCTTCCAAGTATGCACCATCGGTGTTGAGCTTGATCCAGGGGTCCTCCGGCGGTTGCCACTTGATTGCCACTGCGAGCGGCCTAGGGCTCCGAATTTCATCATGCCTCGGGACATTGATTTTAAGACGTACCCCTTTCCAATGCTTCTTCTTGTATATCCCGTTCGTCATACTATTCCGGATGTAGATTTGAACTTGCCAAATGACATTGAAAGGCCTAAATTGTACGGACTGATGCCGGCTCCTATTCCGTTCTGCCCAAATGAACCATAAAATGAGATACGGCATGGCCCTGCTTAGGTGTTTTTTGCCCGGTTGCCGAACTCTTCTCGTCCAGACCACAAGTCGTTCCGGTATGGTGTCACTGATCCGGAGGGGTGGTGACGGACCCTCGAACCATGTGTCAAATTCCCTCCATATCCCGTGAGCCCCGTCCCCTTGAATGAAGAGGTGTTGGAGGGATTCAATCCCTGGTCTATGTGGGCAGCAATGGCATTTGGAGGCCAATTCCATTCGTCTCCATTGCAGCTTTGTGTCCACCGGAATGCGGTTGGAGAGAAGTCGCCATAAAAATATGGCCATAGAGGACGTGAGGCCCGCTCTCCAAATGTCGTCGAGGCCTTGCACAATCGGCATTTGACTTCGTAAAGTCTCCCATGTAGTAGCAAGTGAGAACTCTCCATTGGTTGATAATCTCCATCTTGGTACATCTGCCCATCCGAAATGACGGGTGTGTCGAGGATCTTTTGGACGATATGTTGCGCTTGGAGATTCCGCAATTTAGGCTCATCCCATGCACCATCCTTAATGTAGTCCGCCACCCGAGCAAGAGGCCCTCCTCTATCATCAAGGCTAAGTTCTCTCAAAGGCGTCTCTCCAAGCCATAAGTCATCCCAAAATAGCATCTTCCCTTCTCCCACCACCCATCGAATGTGCGGTTGAGCAAGAGGCCGAGCCTTCAGAATCCTCTTCCACGTAGGGCTTCCCCTCCCCAATGGTCTAGCTGTGAGCGGGGAGACCTTTTGACAGTATTTATCCATTAAGTACGTAGCCCACAAGGAATTATGTTCCCTAAACCGCCACCATAACTTGATGTTAAAGGCTCTTAAGACTTCCTTGATCTTCCGGATGCCCAACCCCCCCTCGGCCGTTGGTAGACAAGCCTGTTCCCAGCTTATCCAGTGCGTCCTCTTCTTCTCATTAGTTGACCCCCAAAAGAAACTGGCCATTTGCTGATCCAATTGCTTGAGGGCACCGCCCGTAGGCTCGATAGCTTGGAAGATATGAAGTGGTATCGCTTCGAGTGTGCTTTTAATCAAAGTAAGTCTCCCCCCAAAGGAGAGGTGTCGATGGGCCCACCCAGAGATCCTAGCCGCGATTTTGTCACGGAGGAACAAGAACATGCTCGAGCGCTTCACACCTCGGTAAATAGGGACTCCAAGGTAAAGGAACGGGAACGTACCTCGAGTGAATCCTCCTTCCCTTTGTATTGTGTTTGTCCACCCTTCATGAGCCTCGGCAATGAAAAAATTGCTTTCCCAAGGTTGACTTGTTGGCCGGACGCCTCTGCATAATGATCAAGGCATGCTCGTAGCCTCCGGAGAGGGTTCGCCGCCGCTTGCGTGAAGATGATGATGTCATCTGCATAGGCGAGGTGGCTGATCTCAATACTTCCCCGGGTTGCTTTGAACGTCATTTCTTTGTTGCCGAGGATGAGTTTATCAAGAAGTCTCGAGAGGTAATCCGCGGCAAGGACGAATAGGGCGGGAGAGATGGGGTCCCCTTGCCTAAGGCCACGGGTAGATTTGAAAAAACCCGCCGGCGCCCCATTGACAAGGATTGAGAACCAACAAGACCCAATGCATCTCTTGATGAGGTCCACCCACGGCTCGGGAAATCCCATGTGTTTAAGGACTTTTAGGAGAAACGGCCATTGAACTCGATCATAGGCCTTGGCCATATCTATCTTGATTGCAACATTAGGGGCCGGTGTGCTTCGTTGTAGCTCATGGAACATCTCCTGAGCAAGTAGTACGTTATCATTGAGGAGTCTCCCTTTGACAAAACCACTTTGGTTGGAAGCTACCACGCGTGGGAGTAAAGGGGCCAGTCGCTTGGAGAGTATCTTAGTAATCACCTTATTGATCACATTACACAAGCTAATGGGCTTGTAGTCTCCCCATGACTCTGGAATGGGCTTCTTCGGGATGAGTACAATGCTGGTGGCCGTGAAGCTTCGGGGAAGAAAGGCCCCACCGAAAAATTGTCTAACCGCATCCACCACATCCGATCCCACAATGCTCCAGCAGGCTTGGAAAAAGAGAGCCGAATAGCCATCCGGTCCAGGAGCACTATTGGCCGAGATGTCGAAGACCGCTCTTTTCACTTCATCCGCATCTGGAGGTTCGGGGAGGGCCGCCAAAGACTCCGAAGGGGGAAGTCGGTGTAGGAGGCTTAGGTCCGGTTCCGTGAGTACCGGATTGCATGGAGCAAGAAGGTTTTGATAAAACTCAACCGCCGATGCTTGGATGGCCGAGTCTTCCGTGAGTTCACACCCATTCACGTTGATCTTGTGTATCCGTAGCCGAACCCTCTTCTGCTTCACCCAGCTTTGATAGAATCTGGTGTTTTTATCCCCATCTTCCAGCCACCGTAGTGCCGCCTTCTGACGCCAGAAGTCCTCCTCCATCTTAAGAAGGAGGATGTACTCCGCTATTTGTTTGTTGACCTCCGTTCTATTCCGGGCCGAGGGATCATCTTCGAACTCCGCTTGGGCTATCGCAATGCTTTCTTCACAGGACTTGAGGTTGGCGTGAATGTTCCCAAATACCTCTCTATTCCACCGTTTTAATGTTCTCTTAATCCTTGCTAGCTTGAGCTTCAAGTTGAGGAGACCCGCCGCCTCCGTGGGGGTCCCCCAATCTTCCCTCACCAATTCATTAAATCCTTCATGCCGTAACCACATGTTTTGGAACCGAAAGGCTTTACCTCCTCCGGGGGTATTAGGCATCTTGCATCGGACAAGGAGAGGGCCATGATCCGATGCAATACGGGGGAGGTTCGTGACTCGTATTGCCTCGAACCGTTGAGACGCCACCTCATTAATCAGCACCCTGTCTAGCCTTTCCAGAAGGCCATTCTTAGCCCAAGTAAAGTCTGATCCATCATACCCTGGATCCAAAAGACCACAGTCTTCAATAGCCTCAGCAAAGTCCACCATTTCGGCCAGGCGGTTTGTGTCACTCCCCATTCTGTCTCCCGCGGAGAGGATTGTGTTGAAATCCCCTCCAATAAACCACGGCATTCCTTCCGAGACTTGGGTCAGCTCCCTCATTTTTTCCCACAAAGCAAGCCTCTCTCCTCTCGAACATTTAGCATACACGGCCGAGATTAAAATAGGTGTTGGAGTCCGGGGGCAAGTGAACAGCCCATGCAATAGCTGCTCCGAGTCATCCACCACCTCAAAATCCATCCCTTCCTCCACAAAAATCCATATCTTCCCATTGGCATTCGATCCCTTATAATGCAGCCCCAACACTTTTGAAAACTTGTCCGGGTTAGGGTCGACAAGTGGTTCCATTATTGCAAGAAAACAAATATTATGAGATTTAATTATTCTCTTTAGGACGTTTTGGGTTGACGCATTTGCGATCCCCCTAACGTTCCAAAATAGAAAGTTCAAAGACATCATTAACTAGCGGAGATCGTACCCGGTGGGATTGACGCCCCCCCTTGAAATTCAGTGATTTGGAGATTGCTCCCTCCATGGGGTGTGTCGGCCTCCATAAGGGCTGGATTGGCTCCATCTTCGTCTTCCTTGTGCGAGAAGGAGTCCTCCCAATTCTCATCGTCCTCCATATCATTCTCCGCGAAGTTCTCTTGGGCCATGAGGGAGAAATAACGATTGGTGCTCATGTGACTCGATGACCCCGGATCCTCGGCCTTCTCGAAGGCAAATGGCTTGAAATGGCCTTTTGGTTGGACTAGGTCGTCCGAAGCCGATTGACCTTCATGCCGGGGCCGGTCCTCCTCTCCCGATTTGGTCTTTCGTCCATGTTCAAATGAAGGGGCCTTAGTGTGCGCCTGTCTACCTTGGTTTGGGACTCGTGCATTATGGGCGATTGTCGTGACCTCACTCCCCGAGCCATGCATATCACCCAAGAAGTCCGGTCCCGACCACACCACCCCCGTGTGCACACTAGCCTTCGGGTTCATCCGGTTGTTGTTTTCCTTCCCCTTGTGTTTTCCTTGTTGTTTCCATTCCATGTTATTGTCGGTATGTCTCGAATCATCAACGTTCATCTTCGTGCCATCATTGTTCTTCTTAGCTCCACTCCCAACATGTTGTTGCTGTTTTGGTGGCGCAACGTTGTAGTTTCTTTTTGGGGGTCGCTCCGTCTTTCCGGAAGCATAGCAAACTTCACTCTTGTGGCCCACGTGTTTACAATCCCCACAATAGGCCGGGATCTTATCCCACTTAACTTGTTGCACCAATTCACGTCCACAAATGTCAAGGATGATTTCGGTCGGTGGCGGTTCCGTGATGTCGATCTCGATGCACACCCGTGCGAATGAGAGTCTCGACTTGTTGGCCGTAGCTCTATCAATTTGGATCGGTGTACCAAGTAGTTTCCCAATGGCATAGAGGGCCGATTGATCAAACAGGTGTATCGGGAGCCCAATTAGGTTGCACCATATTGCCGCAATTGGAGACTCACAATAGGCATCAAAATCCGGTGACCATTTGAAGACTCTCATCGGATGCCGGTCAATGAACCACACCGGAGTACCTTTGGGACCACTAAGGAGCCGAGCATAATCCGCCATGTCCTCGAATTGAACAAGAATATGTTTGGCATTAATATATTTCCAAGTGTAACCTCGACAAAACTTAATGTTGTCTAGCGCCTTTTGAATTTGAGAGGAGGCCGGTATCGAATGCGAAAACTTACCTACAATGGCATGACCGAGAGATGATGCCAACCTTTGGATTTCTGATCCGGAGAAGTAGATGGATGGGATTCCGTTTGCCGTGGACGCAAAGCCAATATTTTGTATGTTCTCTGGGTCGAAGGCTTGTGGACCCTCACTAGTCGATGCCCCTCTCACCATGTCGGCCATTGATTTCTTCTTGTTGGGGTTCTTCACACTTGGCCCGGTGTCATCTCCCAAAGGGTTGTGTGTCGGGTTATCATTAGTATTAACCCCGGGGATTGTTCCATTATGTGATCCATTGCTCGAGTCATTCTCGTTCATTGCTACATCGGGAGGCCGGGGCGTTCCCCTCGCCATCTCGTGCATTCCCGAGTCCGTCGCATGCATGCCCGCGGCCGAGGACGTATTCAAGTTGCGTTGGACGTTTTGGTTAGGCTTGGTCATCGGCCAACCCGGCTTCGTAAGAGTTGCTCCGGATTCGAAAGATGCTAGGATTCGCCGGGTTCTTCCCTTTTCTAGTGGGGGGAAGTCTTCCAAGGATGGTTCAATCTCCAAGCAAGGCCTACATGCCTCCGTGTCTTTTCCTTTCCCATTTGTAACAAGGTTGACTCTAGGCAATTTGACCTTGGCCGGCGTGGGCCCGGCGAGGAGGGGTTGCGCCGCCGTCGAGTCAAGCCTCTCCGCCACGGTCAAGTCAATAATTTGAGGGATCTCCATCCTTTTTGGCTCTACTTGCTGCATTGGAGGTGGTGAATGATGCTCCACATGTGACTCCCATTTTTGGTATGGGACAAAGGCACTTTCCAAAAGGCAATTTGTTCCCATATCCATTTCGGGAAAGTTGACTATCTCACTCCCCAATGTGCTTTTTGTCACACATGTGACGTCCGAATCCTCATGGGATATGCCTAGGGGACCGTCTTCCTCACCTCCAACGGTCTTCTCACCCATGCCGGGTTCAAGGGCGGACGGCGCGGCGTCGGCAGCCGGAGCTTTTCCATACACCACCATCTCCATATGAGTTCCATCCACATCGGACAAGTTCATGGGATGGGCTTCCCTATCTTGTGCTGCTTTTTCATCCATGGAGAGAGACGAGAAGAGTGTTACCTTACATTTAGGACTTTCAAGGCCGGAGGCCGATCCGGAGCTCTCTAGCTCGGAGGTGACCGCACCAAAGTCGAGCTTCTTCGTGAGTTGTTTGTCCTCCGGGAAAGGGGAGAGTACGAATCTTTTCCGGCCATGGCCTTTGGTGATGGGAGCCGGCGTGCTCTTCCTAGCCGCTATCTTTCCCTTCTTGCTTGTCATTTTCATTTCTTTGGCCGGGATCTTCGGAGTTTGGTCCTCACTTGATCGGAAGACCATGAGTTGGTCCGGAATAGATCTAGCCTCCTCGGGGTCCGGAGGAGCCGCGGCTGGGTTTGGAGGTGGGTCCGGCATGGCCGGACGTGGAGCACAAGGTTGGTTCGGCGGCCAAGGCCGTGTGTTGGTGAAAATGTCGAGCAACACGACGACTCGCCGGGGAAGGGAGGAGTGAGACGGTGACCGAGGGTTGAATGCGCCGATTGGGAGTGTTAGAGGGGAGGTTGAGGGCGGTGTGGATTGAGTTATGGCGGCTGGACGTGAAAGCGTGGGGGCGACGGGATGAATCAAGATGTGGGTATTGCTAGAGAGAAGGAGGAGCGTCTCTCTCTAGAAACAACTTTTTCCCTTCCATGGCCACTTAAGACCTTAGCATAATCAGCCATATCTTGGAATTGAAGTAGGATGTGCTTGGCATTCAAGTATTTCCAAGTGAAAGAACCAACTAGCCCCATACCCCCTAAGCTTTTTTGAATTTGGAAAGAAGAAGGGAGTGAGTGGGAAAACTTCCCAACAATGGCTAGTCCTAGTTTCTCCGAGAGATATTCCGTTTCAACATCGGTAAAGGAGAGATAAGGTGTACCTTCAAAATCTCCGGCCGTCCCCAAAGGTGTGACCTTGCCGGCGTCGAGTGGGATTGGCTCGTCCTTATGGGTTTTATGTGGTGTTGAGGATCCCACCATGCAACCCGTCCCCCCATGTGCAAACAAGTTTTTAGCCTCCTTCCATGCTTGATCTATCACCCGCCTTTCCTTTTTTCCTTCCTTGGCGTTTCCATTCATTTGAGTTAGGGGCGCTTGTCGCCATGTCTTACTTTCCTTTCCCTCCTTGGTCCGCGGGTTGCGGCTGATTTGGTGGGGCGGTGTGGTAGTTCCTCCTCGGTGGCCTTTCCCTCTTCCCCGTTGCATAGCACACATCACTCGCATGACCAACATGCTTGCATTCTTGGCAATAAGATGGTATCTTGTCCCACCGCACTTGCTGCACCATTTCTCGACCACAAATATCAAGGATTATTTCTTCGGGAGGCGGTTTTGTTGATGTCCATCTCAATGCAAATTCGAGCGAAGGATAGTCTAGACTTGTTGGCCGTGGCTCGGTCGACTTGGATGGGGGTACCAAGGAGCTTGCCGATGGCGAATAAGGCGGATTGATCAAAGAGGTGGATTGGGAGCCCGATTAGATTACACCAAATTGCTGCAATCGGGGACTCACAATATGCGTCGAAATCCGGGCACCATTTGAAAACCCTCATTGGGTGACGATCAATGAGCCATACGGGTGTTCCCTTTGGTCCTCCGAGAAGTCGTGCATAATCCGACAAATCCTCGCATTGAATAAGGATATGTTTAGCGTTAAAGTATTTCCAACTAAAACCACGCCGAAATTTAACACTTTCTAGGGATTTTTGAATTTGGAGTCCCGTTGGGATAGAATGAGAAAACTTACCCACAATGGCGTGCCCCATGCTTTCGGCCAGCTTTTGCGTTTCGGCCCCGGAGAAGTAGACGGTCGGGATGCCATTGGACACGGAGGCAAAGCCAATGTTATTAAGCTTTTCCGGCTCGAAGGCTTGAGGGCCCTTTGGGTCGTTAGATCCTTTAAGGAGGTCCGCCATCGACTTCGGCTTGCCGGGGTGGCCTGAGGGCGGCACGACCCCCCCCCCCCCCTTGTTGGGTGCCGATATTCGGACCCCATGGTGCGGCTATTTGTTTTGGGATGTCCATTGCCGTCGGCTGGGTCGATGCTCTCGAACTCACGCCCTCCCCCTCGGCTTCACAGAGGTTGGCCATAGCCATGCTTAGGTTCATCTCGGCCAAGGGAGGGTTAACACTTGTACCGGCGCTTTGTAGCAGTTGGTTTCCCCACTTCGTCCGAACCCCAAGTTGAGCGTCCCTTGGGTGTGACTTTCCGGCTTCAAATGTGTATCGTATTTTGAGTGTCCTACCTTTTCCAAGGGGGGAAAATCCTCATACGATGGGTTGTGTGTCGCCGCACTCGAAGGCATTGCTGGTTCAATTCTCGGCTGGCGAGTATTGTATGGCTCATCATTTCCGCCGAGTTCAAAGCGGCTAGGTGGATGAGCTCCGCTTCCTTTGGTAGCTTAGGGTTCTCAACTTCGATGGGTTCACGTGAACCTTTGGTACGGAAAGGCACAAAAGCACATTCGGAAATTAGTTTTGTCCCTATAGCTGAATTGGGTAACTTGCCTTGCTGCAAAAAGGGATATTTGGTTGTTTTGAGGCTTCAACGGCTCCTTGTGGACCAGCAGCACGTGATGTCCCAGCTTGGCAAAGCGCCAATTGACTTTCGAAGGGTGGATGTGTTGGTGTGGCCAATTCGGGCAAGTTGACTATCTCGGCCTCCAAAGCTCCCTGTCCCATTCTAGGACCATCTCTCACCACTCGCACATCATGGAGGCTGGAGTCCCCACCATCGGCGATGACACCCCCAACACCGTCGGACTCATGGTCGGCGGCTGAGCCACCCATGGCCGAATCAGCGTCGGCGTGGGCCTTGATGCGCATTCTTTCACTTTCGGCGTTGGGGCATGGAGGGGGCTTGTCCGGCAGTTGGCTATCACTTGCGGGTTGGCCGGAGTTCGCGGGGAAGATGACCGTTTTGCACTTGAGATTTCCGGCGAAGGCGCCATCTTCGTCACCAAAAGAAAGTTTCTTTCGTAGTTGTTTATCCTCCGGGAGTGGGGAGAGGATGAAGCGTTTCCGGCCATCTCCCTTCGAAGGAGGATCCGGAGTATTCTTGCGGGCCTTGTACCTCGCCTTGCTCTCCTTCACTTTCATGGCTTTAGTCGGAGGTTTGGGTAGCTCCTCCTCGGGGGACCGAAAGACCATTTGCTGGTCCGTGAGTTCGCGCGCCTTCCTCGGGAGCAGGTTCGGGGTCCGGTTGGGGGTTCGGCATGTCCGGCCGTGGAGCAAAGACCGGCGTAGATGCGAGTGGACAAGCTCTTGTGAGGATCAGCCGGTTCGGGGGATTGGGGACAACCACCAAGGAGGGTGATGAAAGGTGAAGAATCGTCGGAGGAGGGAGTGGTGCGTGGCCGGGGTCTGCTAATGTCGTCGGGTGGCGAGGTGGTGGTGGGAGGTTGGCGGCGGAGGTCAAAGGTGGGACAATAGGGTGGAGTATTTTAGAGAGAAGGAGGAGCTTCTCTCAAAAGGTCCCGAAAACCTCTTTGTTCCACTCCTTTAGTGCTCTTTTAACTCTGGAATGTTTAATTTGGATGTTAAGAAGGCCGCCCGCCCCAGTGGGCTCTTCCCATGCATTCTTAACTACCGCCAAAAATCCCTCATGTCGGATCCACATGTTCTGGAACCTGAATGCCTTCCCCCCCGATGGCAATGTCCGACATTTTGCATCGTGCTAGGACTGGTCCGTGATCCGAGGCGATCCGTTGGAGGTTCGTTACTCGGGTGGCCTCGAAGACCCTAGTCCAAGCCTCATTAACAAGCACTCTATCCTGCCGTTCAAATAGACCGTTTTTGGCCCAAGTAAATTCCGCCCCATCGAACCCTGGGTCCACGAGTTGGCAATCCTCAATTGCCTCCGCAAAATCGACCATCTCGGCCTGCCGGTTGGTGTCGCTCCCAGTTCTGTCCCGGTGGGATAGAAAGGTGTTGAAGTCACCACCTATAATCCATGGTATTCCCTCGAGGGTTCCAGCGATCTCTCTCATCTTATCCCACAGAAGGTATCTCTCAGATCTTGTGCATTTGGCGTACACGGCCGAGATAGCTAGAGGGCTAGCAATGCGATGTGACTTGAGCCTTCCGTGAAAGATTTGTTCGGAGTACCAATCAACATCAAAAGTAGAGCCTTCTTCTGCAATCAACCAAATCTTGCCGCTTGTGTTCGAGCCGATGAAGGGCAGCCCCACGGCCTTGGAGAACCGGACCGGATCAGGGGTTGTAAGTGGTTCCATTATTGCAAGATATAACACATTATGACATTTAATCAATCTTTTCAATACGTGTTGGGTTGACGCATTTGCAATCCCCCTCACGTTCCAAAACATGATATTGTAAGACATCATTAAGAGATGGGGTACTTACCAGTAGGGGATGAAGGCCCTGCCTGACATTGGATGATTTGTTGCTCTTTATTCTTTGCGTGATCCTCGGCATCGCTTAGGTGAAGATTGCCTCCCCCCGTCTCGCACCCCGCTTGCGCGTCCATGACCGAGCCTTCCGCATTCCCACAATTGTCAACATCAAATTCTCCACTCTCCATGAGGGAGTAGTGTTGGTTAGTGCTCATATGGTTTTTCATCGCGAAGAATCCACGTCCCCTCGTCATGGAATGCCGCGCGCCCCCTCTCGACTTCCCGCGTGTAGACGGGTAAGCCACACGTTTCTCATTGGGGCCTCCCCTCCCCGCCTCCGAATGTTCATGCATTGGCGTCGGTGTCTCAAAGTGCGAATATGGTGGTTCCCTTTGGTTCCCATCCCCGAGCTTTACCCCCATATCGTATGTTCCGCTATGCATTTCACTCCCCTCGTGAGGTTCCCCCATTATGTCCGGTCCCTCCCAAATTGTTTCAACGGTACCTTCTCCAAGTGAGTTGTTGCTTGATCTATCACCCGCCTTTCCTTTTTTCCTTCCTTGGCGTTTCCATTCATTTGAGTTAGGGGCGCTTGTCGCCATGTCTTACTTTCCTTTCCCTCCTTGGTCCGCGGGTTGTGGTTGATTTGGTGGGGCGGTGTGGTAGTTCCTCCTCGGTGGCCTTTCCCTCTTCCCCGTTGCATAGCACACATCACTCGCATGACCAACATGCTTGCATTCTTGGCAATAAGATGGTATCTTGTCCCACCGCACTTGCTGGACCGTTTCTCGACCACAAATATCAAGGATTATTTCTTCGGGAGGCGGTTTTGTGATGTCTATCTCAATGCAAATTCGAGCGAAGGATAGTCTAGACTTGTTGGCCGTGGCTCAGTCGACTTGGATGGGGGTACCAAGGAGCTTGCCGATGGCGAATAAGGCGGATTGATCAAAGAGGTGGATTGGGAGCCCGATTAGATTACACCAAATTGCTGCAATCAGGGACTCACAATATGCGTCGAAATCCGGGGACCATTTGAAAACCCTCATTGGGTGACGATCAATGAGCCATACGGGTGTTCCCTTTGGTCCTCACATTGAATAAGGATATGTTTAGTGTTAAAGTATTTCCAACTAAAACCACGCCGAAATTTAACACTTTCTAGGGCTTTTTGAATTTGGAGTCCCGTTGGGATAGAATGAGAAAACTTACCCACAATGGCGTGCCCCATGCTTTCGGCCAGGTTTTGCGTTTCGGCCCCGGAGAAGTAGATGGTCGGGATGCCATTGGACACGGAGGCAAAGCCAATGTTATTAAGCTTTTCCGGCTCGAAGGCTTGAGGGCCCTTTGGGTCGTTAGATCCTTTAAGGAGGTCCGCCATCAACTTCGGCTTGCCGGGGTGGCCTGAGGGCGGCACGCCCCCCCCCCCTTGTTGGGTGCCGATATTCGGACCCCATGGTGCGGCTGTTTGTTTTGGGATGTCCATTGCCGTCGGCTGGGTCGATGCTCTCGAACTCACGCCCTCCCCCTCGGATTCACAATGGTTGGCCATAGCCATGCTTAGGTTCACCTCGGCCACGGGAGGGTTAACACATGTGCCGGCGCTTTGTAGCGGTTGGTTTCCCCACTTCGTCCGAACCCCAAGTTGAGCGTCCCTTGGGTGTGACTTTCCGGCTTCAAAGGTGTATTGTATTTTGAGTGTCCTACCTTTTCCAAGGGGGAGGGGGAAATCCTCATACGATGTGTTGTGTGTCGCCGCACTCGAAGGCATTGCTGGTTCAATTCTCGGCTGGCGAGTATTGTATGGCTCCGGTGCCATGGGTTCGGTTTCCGGCGGCCCATCGGTTAGAAGTGGTTGCACGGCCAAGGCATCCATCATTTCCGCCGAGTCCAAAGCGGCTAGGTGGATGAGCTTTGCCTCCTTTGGTAGCTTAGGGTTCTCGACTTCGTTGGGTTCACGTGAACCTTTGGTGCGGAAAGGCACAAAAGCACTTTCGGAAGTTAGTTTTGTCCCTATAGCTGAATTGGGTAACTTGCCTTGCTGCAAAAAGGATGTCATATTTGGTTGTTTTGAGGCTTCAACGGCTCCTTGTGGACCAGCAGCACGTGATGTCCCAGCATGGCAAAGCGCCAATTGACTTTCGAAGGGCGGAAGTGTTGGTGTGGCCAATTCGGGCAAGTTGACTATCTCGGCCTCCAAAGCTCCCTGTCCCATTCTAGGACCATCTCTCACCACTCGCACATCATGGAGGCTGGAGTCCCCACCATCGGCGATGACCCCCCCAACACCGTCGGACTCATGGCCGGTGGCTGAGCCACCCATGGCCGAATCAGCGTTGGCGTGGGACTTGATGCGCATTCTTTCACTTTCGCGTTGGGGCATGGAGGGGGCTTGTCCGGCGGTTGGCTATCACTTGCGGGTTGGCCGGAGCTCACGGGGAAGATGACCGTTTTGCACTTGAGATTTCCGGCGAAGGCGCCATTTTCGTCACCAAAAGAAAGTTTCTTTCGTAGTTGTTTATCCTCCGGGAGTGGGGAGAGGATGAAGCGTTTCCGGCCATCTCCCTTCGAAGGAGGAGCCGGAGTATTCTTGCGGGCCTTGTACCTCGCCTTGCTCTCCTTCACTTTCATGGCTTTAGTCGGAGGTTTGGGTAGCTCCTCCTCGGGGGACCGAAACACCATTTGCTGGTCTGTGAGTTCGCGCGCTTCCTCGGGAGTAGGTTCGGGGTCCGGTTGGGGGTCCGGCATGTCCGGCCGTGGAGCAAAGACCGACGTAGATGCGAGTGGACAAGCTCTTGTGAGGATCAGCCGGTTCGGGGGATTGAGGACAACCACCAAGGAGGGTGATGAAAGGTGAAGAACCGTCGGAGGAGGGAGTGGTGCGTGGGGGGGGGGGGGGGTCGGCTAATGTCGTCGGGTGGCGAGGTGGTGGTAGAGAGAAGGAGGAGCTTCTCTCAAAAGGTCCCGAAAACCTCTTTGTTCCACTCCTTTAGTGCTTTTTAACTCTGGAATGTTTAATTTGGATGTTTAGAAGGCCACCCGCCCCAGTGGGCTCTTCCCATGCATTCTTAACTACAGCCAAAAATCCCTCATGTCGGATCCACATGTTCTGGAACCTGAATGCCTTCCCCCCCCCCCCCCCCCGATGGCAATGTTCGACATTTTGCATCGTGATAGGACTGGTCCGTGATCCGAGGCGATCCGTGGGAGGTTCGTTACTCGGGTGGCTTCGAAGACCCTAGTCCAAGCCTCATTAACAAGCACTCTATCCTGCCGTTCAAATAGACCGTTTTTGGCCCAAGTAAATTCCGCCCCATCGAACCCTGGGTCCACGAGTTGGCAATCCTCAATTGCCTCCGCAAAATTGACCATCTCGGCCTGCCAGTTGGTGTCGCTCCCAGTTCTATCCCGGTGGGATAGAATGGTGTTGAAGTCACCACCTATAATCCATGGTATTCCCTCGAGGGTTCCAGCGATCTCTCTCATCTTATCCCACAAAAGGTATCTCTCAGATCTTGTGCATTTGGCGTACACGGCCGAGATAGCTAGAGGGCTAGCAATGCGATGTGACTTGAGCCTCCCGTGAAAGATTTGTTCGGAGTACCAATCAACATCAAAAGTAGAGCCTTCTTCTGCAAACAACCAAATCTTGCCGCTTGTGTTCGAGCCGATGAAGGGCAGCCCCACGGCCTTGGAGAACCGGACCGGATCAGGGGTTGTAAGTGGTTCCATTATTGCAGGAAATAACACATTATGACATTTAATCAATCTTTTCAATACGTGTTGGGTTGACGCATTTGCGATCCCCCTCACGTTCCAAAACATGATATTGTAAGACATCATTAAGAGATGGGGTACTTACCAGTAGGGGATGAAGGCCCTGCCTGACATTGGATGATTTGTTGCTCTTTATTCTTTGCGTGATCCTCGGCATCGCTTAGGTGAAGATTGCCTCCCCCCGTCTCGCACCCCGCTTGCGCGTCCATGACCGAGCCTTCCGCATTCCCACAATTGTCAACATCAAATTCTCCACTCTCCATGAGGGAGTAGTGTTGGTTAGTGCTCATATGGTTTTTCATCGCGAAGAATCCACGTCCCCTCGTCATGGAATGCCGCGCGCCCCCTCTCGACTTCCCGCGTGTAGACGGGTAAGCCACACGTTTCTCATTGGGGCCTCCCCTCCCCGCCTCCGAATGTTCATGCATTGGCGTCGGTGTCTCAAAGTGCGAATATGGTGGTTCCCTTTGGTTCCCATCCCCGAGCTTTACCCCCATATCGTATGTTCCGCTATGCATTTCACTCCCCTCGTGAGGTTCCCCCATTATGTCCGGTCCCTCCCAAATTGTTTCAACAGTACCTTCTCCAAGTGAGTTGTTGCTTGATCTATCACCCGCCTTTCCTTTTTTCCTTCCTTGGCGTTTCCATTCATTTGAGTTAGGGGCGCTTGTCGCCATGTCTTACTTTCCTTTCCCTCCTTGGTCCGCGGGTTGTGGTTGATTTGGTGGGGCGGTGTGGTAGTTCCTCCTCGGTGGCCTTTCCCTCTTCCCCGTTGCATAGCACACATCACTCGCATGACCAACATGCTTGCATTCTTGGCAATAAGATGGTATCTTGTCCCACCGCACTTGCTGGACCGTTTCTCGACCACAAATATCAAGGATTATTTCTTCGGGAGGCGGTTTTGTGATGTCTATCTCAATGCAAATTCGAGCGAAGGATAGTCTAGACTTGTTGGCCGTGGCTCAGTCGACTTGGATGGGGGTACCAAGGAGCTTGCCGATGGCGAATAAGGCGGATTGATCAAAGAGGTGGATTGGGAGCCCGATTAGATTACACCAAATTGCTGCAATCGGGGACTCACAATATGCGTCGAAATCCGGGGACCATTTGAAAACCCTCATTGGGTGACGATCAATGAGCCATACGGGTGTTCCCTTTGGTCCTCGCATTGAATATGGATATGTTTAGTGTTAAAGTATTTCCAACTAAAACCACGCCGAAATTTAACACTTTCTAGGGCTTTTTGAATTTGGAGTCCCGTTGGGATAGAATGAGAAAACTTACCCACAATGGCGTGCCCCATGCTTTCGGCCAGGTTTTGCGTTTCGGCCCCGGAGAAGTAGATGGTCGGGATGCCATTGGACACGGAGGCAAAGCCAATGTTATTAAGCTTTTCCGGCTCGAAGGCTTGAGGGCCCTTTGGGTCGTTAGATCCTTTAAGGAGGTCCGCCCCATCGAACCCTGGGTCCACGAGTCGGCAATCCTCAATTGCCTCTGCAAAATCGACCATCTCGGACTGCCGGTTGGTGTCGCTCCCAGTTCTGTCCCGGTGGAATAGAATGGTGTTGAAGTCACCACCTATAATCCATGGTATTCCCTCGAGGGTTCCAGCGATCTCTCTCATCTTATCCCACAAAAGGTATCTCTCAGATCTTGTGCATTTGGCGTACACGGCCGAGATAGCTAGAGGGCTAGCAATGCGATGTGACTTGAGCCTCCCGTGAAAGATTTGTTCGGAGTACCAATCAACATCAAAAGTTGAGCCTTCTTCTGCAAACAACCAAATCTTGCCGCTTGTGTTCGACCCGATGATGGGCAGCCGTGTGGCCTTGGAGAACCGGACCGGATCTGATGGAGCTACACCCAAGCTGATCTACAAGGACAAGAAGATGGATCCATTGTTCATTCAAAGTGGACCAATTACAAGAGCTAGAGCTAAGAAGATAAAGGAGTCCATGATGCTTTTAGTTGATGAAATAAAAGCCCAATTCCAAGACCAATCTACATTGGGCCAAATGGTGAATATTATTCAAGTTAGTGGGCAGCCCAATGCATGAAGTTTTGAGTCACTATATATCACATTTTGGAGGCCCAAATTGAAGATACATGATGCATTTTCGTCCAAGTTGGAGCAACCAAAATGAAGAGTCATTTTTAAGTTACTTTTTGAGTTAAATAAGTGACTTTAGATGTCCTAAAGTCACACCAATAGTTTAGGAGTTACTTTTCACTTATTATGAGTCATTCTAAAGGGTCTTAAGTTGTACTAATGATATGAGACTTTCAAGAGTCCATTCTAGCCTATAAATAGGCTTGTAAGCATGTCATTTGAGGGGACCATTGATCAAATACGAAAATAGACTTTGTCTTGTGAGTTGAATTCTCTTTGTAGAGTTTTTCACTTGTTTGGAACTTATCAAGATACTTTGAGCAAGTTCTTGTGGCGTTCAACCATACCGAGGTTCTTGGCTGATCATATAGCCAACGGGTCGAGGTTTTCCAAGCTCTGGAAGTGGATCAAACCAGATTATCAATCAAGGGAGTCCGCTGCCAAACCTTATACGTGGGGTTCTTGGATCAATATATCCAACGGGTCCTTCGTCCTATCCCAATCCATATCATTTGAGGTTATTTGAGGGGAGGTAAAAGCCAACGAGTGATATACACGAGTGTTTTGTGAGGTTTATTTTTTGTGTGATACACGAGTGAACTGTGAGGATGGATTCTACTGACGATCATATTCGAGTTGATCCTACGTTGAAAGCCATGCAACAACAATTTGCAAGGTTTGCACGGATTCTGGAAAGTGTTTCAGGGCGGTTGGAGAGGCTAGAAGTTCAGGCAACAAATGAAAATAATAACGAGGAGGAAGAGAGTGGAGGAGAAGATGATGCTTCACATAGGCATCGAAATGAGAGACGTGGAAACGGTAGAAGAGGGCGTACAAATGAAGTGGATGGTGATTTGAGAAGCATCAAACTGAAGATCCCAACATTCCAAGGAAGGAGTGACCCCGAAGCTTATTTGGAGTGGGAGAGAAAGGTGGATCTCATCTTGGAATGTCACAACTATTCCCAGGAGAAAAAGGTTAGACTTGCTGCTATTGAATTCGCTGACTATGCTATAGTTTGGTGGGATCAATTGACAACTAGTACAAGGCGATATGGAGGAAGACCAGTTTCGACTTGGGAAGAAATAAAAGCATAATGCGTAAGAGATTTGTACTTTCTCATTATTTTCGTGAATTGTATCAAAAATTACAATCTATGAAACAAGGTACTAAATCTGTTGATGAGTACTACAAAGACATGGAGATTGCCATGATTAGGGAAAATGTTGAAGAAGATAGAGAAGCAACTATGGCTCGATTCTTATGTGGGCTGAATAGGGAGATTGCAAACATTGTAGAGCTTCAACACTATGTGGAGTTGGAGGACATGGTTCATATGGCCATGAAGGTGGAGGGACAATTGAAGAAGAAGGGAACAATCCAAAAGAATTTTTCAACAAGTTCTCATTCTTCAAGGACAAAAGAGTGGACTTCGTCCAAATCCAATTTTGGGGCAGGTTCTAAACCCCAAAATGAAGCGTCGACATCCAAGTCCAAAGAATTTGAGAAGGGTAAAGGTATTTCTACTTCTACTCGAAATAGAGATATCAAATGTTTTCGTTGTCAAGGTATTGGACACATTGCATCTCAATGTCCAAACAAAAGGGTGATGATTTTGAAGCCAAATGGAGAGATAGAATCTGAAAGTGAACGTGAAGATGATGATGATGAGGAGGAGGATAAACAATTGGAGGAGATTGGACCAGAACATGGAGAACTTTTGGTCGTTCGAAGGGCTCTAAACATGCAAAACAGAAATGATGATCAACAAAGGGAGAACATCTTCCACACAAGGTGTTTGGTCCAAGGTAAACTTTGCATAACGATTATTGATGGTGGTAGTTGTGCAAATGTTGCAAGTTCTGAACTGGTGGAAATGTTGAGCTTAACAACGGAAAAACATCCTAATCCGTACAAGCTACAATGGCTTAATGAATGTGGAGAAATTCGAGTGACTAAGCGAGTTCTAATTTCGTTTTCAATTGGCAATTATAAAGATGATGTTCTTTGTGATGTTGTGCCAATGCATGCTAGTCACATTCTTTTGGGGAGGCCATGGCAGTATGATCGTAGAATGACTTATGATGGATTTTACAACCACTACACCTTCAAGCACAACAACAAGTCTATCATGCTTGTCTCTTTGACACCTCAACAAGTTCAAGAAGATCAACAGAAATTATCTCAAGCAAGGAGAGCTCGTGAGGTTGAGAGAAAAAAAAGTGAGGGCATTGAAAAAGAGTCGAGTGAAAAGAGTCGAGAGAAAAGTAAGAATGAGGGAAAAGAAAAAAAGAATTTCTATGTGAGAGCAAAAGAAATAAAGAGTGCAATAGTTAAAGAAAAGAGTGTTTTCATCTTAGTGTACAAAGAGTCTTTGTTTACCACTAACGAATTAACCACTTCTTTGTCAAGTACTTTTGTGTCTCCTTTACAAGAATTCGAGGATGTCTTTCCCGAGGATGAACCAAGTGGATTACCTCCATTAAGAGGTATTGAACATCAAATTGACTTTGTTCCCGGTGCAGTTCTACCAAACCGACCAGCCTATAGGGCCAATTCCGAAGAGACTAAGGAAATTCAAAGGCAAGTGCAAGAGTTGTTGGAGAAAGGAAAAATCCGTGAGAGCATGAGTCCATGTGCTGTGCCGGTAATTGTTATTTCTAAGAAAGATGGATCATGGAGGATGTGCACCGACTGTCGAGCAATCAACAAAATCACTGTAAAGTATCGCTATCCTATTCCTAGGCTAGAGATGATATGCTTGATGAATTGCATGGATCTGTTGTGTTTAGAAAGATCGATTTGAAAAGTGGTTATCATCAAATTCGCATTAGAGAAGGAGATGAATGGAAAACAGCCTTTAAAACAAAATTTGGTCTATATGAGTGGTTAGTCATGCCTTTTGGTTTAACTAATGCACCAAGCACTTTCATGAGATTGATGCACCATGTTTTGAGAAAATTCATTGGAAAATTTGTGGTTGTTTATTTTGATGATATTCTTGTCTATAGCAAAAATGTGGATGAACATCTTAACCATGTGCATGCTATTTTGGACACCTTAAGAAAAGAATCATTGTATGCTAATCTCAAGAAGTGTTCATTTTGCATGGATAAAGTTGTTTTTCTTGGTTTTGTTACAAGAGCATGCTTTTTAATCTCCTTAAAGAAAAACTTACAACTGCACCAATTCTTTCTTTGCCTAACTTTGATAACATGTTTGAGCTTGAATGTGATGCATCTGGAGTAGGCATCGGAGCTGTTTTGTTGCAGGATGGAAAGCCAATCGCTTACTTTAGCGAAAAGTTGAAAGGAGCTCAATTGAACTATCCAACGTATGACAAGGAGTTATATGCGTTGGTTAGAGCTTTGGAAACATGGCAGCATTACTTGTGGCCTAGAGAGTTTGTAATTCATACGGATCATGAATCTCTCAAGTACTTGAAAGGTCAAGGTAAGCTTAGCAAGAGACATGTTAAGTGGGTGGAATTCATTGAATCATTTCCCTATGTAATCAAATACAAAAAGGGAAAAGAAAACATTGTGGCTGATGCATTGTCTCGGAGGTACATTTTGATCACTAATTTGAGTTCTAAGTTGCTTGTTTTTGAGTTGATTAAGGAAATGTATGATAATGACCCGGACTTTTCTTCTATCTATTTAGCTTGTGAGCATGCTGCATTTGACAAGTTCTATAGGCATGATGGCTATTTGTTTAGAGAAAATAAACTGTGCATTTCTAAAGGTTCTATGCGTGAATTGCTTGTGCGTGAAGCACATGGTGGTGGTTTAATGGGGGATTTTGGAGTCCATAAGACAATGGATGTTTTGCATGAACATTTCTTTTTGCCTAAAAATGCGTGTGGATGTTGAAAGAATTAGTACAAGATGCATAACTTGCATGCAAGCCAAGTCTAAATCACACCCACATGGTTTGTACAAACCGTTACCAATTCCTAGTGCACCTTGGGAGGATATTTCAATGGACTTTGTTGTTGGTTTGCCAAGAACAAAAAGAGGTAGAGATTTAGTTTTTGTGGTTGTTGATAGGTTTTCAAAAATGGCACATTTTATTCCATGTCACAAAACTGATGATGCATCTCATATCGCTGATTTGTTCTTTAAAGAAATTGTCCGTTTGCATGGTGTTCCTAGATCAATTGTGAGTGATCGAGATGCTAAATTTGTGAGTCATTTTTGGCGAGTGTTGTGGAATAAGTTAGGAACTAAACTCTTGTTTTCTACTACTTGTCATCCACAAATATGATGGACAAACTGAAGTAGTTAATAGGACTTTGTCTCAATTACTACGAACTTTAGTTAAAAAGAACTTGAAAAGTTGGGAGGAATGCTTACCTTTTGCTGAATTTGCTTATAATCGAAGTGTTCATTCTGCTACTAACTTTTCTCCATTTGAAGTTGTGTATGGTTTTAATCCATTGAGCCCACTAGATTTGATTCCAATACCTATTGAAGATCGTGCAAGTCTTGATGGAAAAGCTAAGGCCGAAATGGTGAAAAGATTGCATGAAAGGGTAAGACTCAACATTGAAAAGAGGACAGAACAATATGCAAACCAAGCCAACAAGGGTCGGAAACAAGTCATCTTTGAGCCGGGAGATTGGGTTTGGTTGCATATGAGAAAGGAGAGATTTCCTTCGAAAAGAAAGTCCAAGTTGCAGCCAAGAGGAGATGGACCATTCCAAGTGATTGGAAAAGTCAATGATAATGCTTACAAACTTGACTTACCTGGTGAGTTTAATGTAAGTGCTACTTTCAATGTTTCTGATTTATCTCCTTATGTTGGTGAATTAGATTCGAGGACGAATCCTCTTGAAGAAGAAGGGAATGATGGAGCTACACCCAAGCTGATCTACAAGGACAAGAAGATGGATCCATTGTTCATTCAAAGTGGACCAATTACAAGAGCTAGAGCTAAGAAGATAAAGGAGTCCATGATGCTTTTAGTTGATGAAATAAAAGCCCAATTCCAAGACCAATCTACATTGGGCCAAATGGTGAATATTATTCAAGTTAGTGGGCAGCCCAATGCATGAAGTTTTGAGTCACTATATATCACATTTGGAGGCCCAAATTGAAGATACATGATGCATTTTCGTCCAAGTTGGAGCAACCAAAATGAAGAGTCATTTTTAAGTTACTTTTTGAGTTAAATAAGTGACTTTAGATGTCCTAAAGTCACACCAATAGTTTAGGAGTTACTTTTCACTTATTATGAGTCATTCTAAAGGTCTTAAGTTGTACTAATGATATGAGACTTTCAAGAGTCCATTCTAGCCTATAAATAGGCTTGTAAGCATGTCATTTGAGGGGACCATTGATCAAATACGAAAATAGACTTTGTCTTGTGAGTTGAATTCTCTTTGTAGAGTTTTTCACTTGTTTGGAACTTATCAAGATACTTTGAGCAAGTTCTTGTGGCGTTCAACCATACCGAGGTTCTTGGCTGATTATATAGCCAACGGGTCGAGGTTTTCCAAGCTCTGGAAGTGGATCAAACCAGATTATCAATCAAGGGAGTCCGCTGCCAAACCTTATACGTGGGGTTCTTGGATCAATATATCCAACGGGTCCTTCGTCCTATCCCAATCCATATCAGGATCAGGGGTTGTAAGCGGTTCCATTATTGCAAGAAATAACACATTATGACATTTAATCAATCTTTTCAATACGTGTTGGGTTGACGCATTTGCGATCCCCCTCACGTTCCAAAACATGATATTGTAAGATATCATTAAGAGATGGGGTACTTACCCGAAGGGGATGAAGGCCCTGCCTGACATTGGATGATTTGTTGCTCTTTATTCTTTGCGTGATCCTCAGCATAGCTTAGGTGAAGATTGCCTCCCCCCGTCTCGCACCCCGCTTGCGCGTCCATGACCGAGCCTTCCGCATTCCCACAATTGTCAACATCAAATTCTCCACTCTCCATGAGGGAGTAGTGTTGGTTAATGCTCATATGGTTTTTCATCGCGAAGAATCCACGTCCCCTCGTCATGGAATGCCGCGCGCCCCCTCTCGACTTCCCGAGTGTAGACGGGTAAGCCACACGTTTCTCATTGGGGCCTCCCCTCCTCACCTCCGAATGTTCATGTCGGATCCACATGTTCTGGAACCTGAATGCCTTCCCCCCGATGGCAATGTTCGACATTTTGCATCGTGCTAGGACTGGTCCGTGGTCCGAGGCGATTCGTGGGAGGTTCGTTACTCGGGTGGCCTCGAAGACCCTAGTCCAAGCCTCATTAACAAGCACTCTATCCAGCCGTTCAAATACACCATTTTTGGCCCAAGTAAATTCCACCCCATCGAACCCTGGGTCCACAAGTCGGCAATCCTCAATTGCCTCCGCAAAATCGACCATCTCGGCCTGCCGGTTGGTGTCGCTCCCAGTTCTGTCCCGGTGGGATAGAATTTTTTTTTTTTAATCAAACACCTTCATGGTGGAGGGTTCGAGGGTCCCTCATCCCTGCATTTCAAAAGACGTTGCAAACAAAGCGTGGCCACACCCAAAAGTGATGTGCCAAACAAATTTAGGAGTAGAGTGCGGTCCCAAGCAACAAGCCCGGACCTCATTATACTCCCTTACAAAAACAAAAAACAGTTAATCCATGATCAAAGCCGATACCCTCCTATCCTCCAATTCAGACTATTCTTCATCCTCATGTTGGACCCGAATGTTCGGAACTCCCATTGCTTCCATCCTAGTAATCGCGCTGAGGTGTCTCGGCATCGTGTGGGCACTCATTCGGTAGTAGTTGTGACACTCTAATCCCATTTTAGCTAGTAGATCTCCGGCCCTATTCCCTTCCCGATGAATGAAAGTGGCGCGCACGTCTTGATGGCGCTTGAGGAGTGAGATTTGCGCCAAAACCCGGCTGGTGTGTGCCGGACCCCAACTTGTACCATTTAGGAGCTGGACCGCTTGTTGTGCATCCGATTCAATCCAGATAGGTCTATTGAATTCTAAGGCCTGGTTTAGACCGAGATGAACGGCATGGAGCTCCGCCTCCAGGGCTGAGTGAGCCTCCAGCGGGGAAGCGAACGCTGCAAGCACTTTTCCGGTATGGTCTCGGATGATACCACCTCCCCCGGCTTTATCCGAAGCTTCCACATACGCACCATCGGTGTTAAGCTTGATCCAGGGGTCATCCGGCGGGTGCCATTTAATTGCCACCGCTAGCGGCCTATGGCTCCATGATCCATCATTGCTTGGGATGGTGATTTTGAGGCGAACTCCCTTCCAATGCTTCCTCTTGTATATCCCGTTAGCCATATTATTTCTGACGAAGACTTGCACTTGCCAAACAACATTAAATGGCTTAAATTGTACCGACTGGTGGTGGCTTCTATTCCGTTCTGCCCAAATGAACCAAAATATGAGATACGGCAAGGCCCGGCTTAAGTGTTTCCTACCCAGTTGGCGAGCTCTCTTTGCCCAGACTTCAAGCCGATCTGGTATAGTGTCATTGATCCGTAGAGGTGATGAAGAGCCCTCAAACCATGCATCAAATTCCCTCCATATCCCGCGAGCCCCTTCCCCTTGAATGATGAGATGTTGGAGAGATTCGATCCTTGGTCTATGTGGGCAGCATTGACATTTGGACCCCAATTCCATTCGTCTCCATTGTAGCTTTGTATCCACTGGGATGCGGTTGGAGAGTAGTCTCATCCTCTGGACTAAATGTTGTGCTAAATGTTGTGCTAGGCCCGCTTGTGCTTGAAGGATTCGTATCTTAGTCTCATCCCATGCACCATCCGTAATATAATCCGCCACACGCTCAAGAGGATCTCTCCTATCATCAAGGCTGAGATCTCTTAAGGGAACCTCTCCGAGATCTTGATAAGTAACTTTTCTAGAGAGAGACGCTCCCCCTTCTCTCTAGCAATTCCCCCACCTTGATCCTTTTCGCCGTCCACCCACTCACACCCACGACCCGCCGCGACTCCCTCACGCCGACCACCACACCTCACCCCCCCCCCCCACAACCCGCCGAGACCTTTTCCACGCCGGTCGTGTCACCATCCCTCCTCAACTCCACCGTCTCCCCACCTTGGTTCGGCGCTGCGGTCACACCCTCGGCTGGCCATGCCGGACCCCCCCACGAACCCATCCCCGGCCCCACCAGACCCCGAGGAGGCTAGGTCCATCCCGGACCAATTTATGATTTTCCACTCATGCGATGACCCAACACCAAAGGTCTCGGCCAAAGATTTGAAAATGCAAAGCAAGAAGAATAGGATGATGGCTAGGAAGAGCACGCCGGCACCTCTCACAAAAGGTCATGGCCGGAAAAGGTTCGTACCTTCTCCACTCCCGGAGGACAAACAACTTAGGAAGAAGCTCGACTTTGGAGAAGAGGAGACCTCCGAGCCCGAGTCATCCGTCCCGAGCCCCGACCTTGATAGCCTTAAATCCAAGGTAAATCTTTTTCCGGCTTGCTCCATTGATAGCAAGGAAGCACTTGGCCTAGGAGCCCTTCCTAAAGCCCCCACATCCGAGGAGGGGGTCCAAATGGAAGTGGTGGTTCACGGAGATGCACCGGCGGCGGAGGTGGCGCCACCCTTCGACCATGGACCCGTCATGAGCGAGATGACCGTTGGAGGGGATGATGTCGGACCCCTAAACGTATCCCAAGAGGATTTGACCGTAGCATGTGTGCCAAAAAGTACATTGGGGAGTGAGATAGTCAACTTGCCCGAATTGGGCATGGGAACAAATCACCTTTCGGAAAGTGCTTTTGCCCCTTACCAAAACCGAAGTCACATGTGGAGCCATGCTCACCCCTACCAATGCAGCAAATGAATCCAAAAAAGAGTGATATCCTCCAAATCATTCACCTGGCCGCGGCGGAGATGCTTGATGCGGCGGCGGCGCAGCCCCTCCTCGCCGAACCCTCACCGGCCACGGACTACACGGCGAAGGTCACCCTTCTCCCAGACCGGAGAGACAAAGATATTGAACAATGCGCGCCTCTCATTGAGCATGGCCCTTCCCTTGAGGATTTCCCACCTCTCGAAAAGGGAAGGACCCGGAAAATCCGAGCATCATTCGAAGCCGGCCCGGCGTTAGTGAGTACGGGATGGCCGAGGACCAATGCAATCCGCAACCCCCCTCGAGACACGCCCGCGCCTTCGGCCTCGGACACGCATGCGATGGACCCGACGCCGACCGAGATGGACATAGAAATGCCGCGGCCTCCTTACGCACCCAGGGTCGAGAGGGACTCGTGTGATGATCCGCGAACCGACCCAAACGGTGTAGCTAAATCAAAAGATAAGCCGACACACAACTCTTTAGGAGGCAATACCGAGCCGGGCGTGGGGAACCCCACCAAGCCAAAATCCATGGCCGACATGGTGCGGGGGCCATCGGCGGTTGAAGGCCCGCAAGTCTTTGTCCCGGAGAACATCCAAAATATCGGCTTTGCTTCCACGGCAAACGGAGTGCCATCCATTTACTTCTCCGGGTCAGAAATCCAAAGGTTGGCCTCGTCCCTCGGCCATGCTATTGTAGGTAAGTTCTCGCACTCAATCCCGGCTTCCTATCAAATCCAAAAGGCTCTAGACAACATTAAGTTTTGCCGTTTTTTTTTTTTTTTTTTTTTTTTTTTTAATCAAACACCTTTACGGTGGATGGTTCGTGGGTCCCTCATCCCTATATTTCAAAATGAGGTAATTACAAAGCGCGGCCACACCCGAAGGTGGTGTGCCAAGACAAAACCAAGAGTAGTATGCGGTCCGATCCCACAAGGGTCGGACCTCATCATACTCCCGACAAAATTACAAGAAGCAAGTGAAAACAATTCTAGTCCCCGTCCCTTCCTAGGGTACGAACATGTGAAAGGCCCATTTGATCCATGCGGACGAGGTCCGCAAGCTCTCTCGGCACCGAGTCTTGTTGCATTTGTTGGCCTCTATCTCTCCCTAGTCCCATTCTCGCAAGGAAATCCGCCGCCTTGTTTCCCTCCCGGTGAATGAAGGTGGCACGGAAATTAAGTTGGCGCTTAAGAAGGATCAGATGCGCCATGGCTTCCCGGGCTAGCGCCGGTCCCCATCCTGCCCCATTAATCAATTTGATAGCTTGTTCAGCGTCTGATTCGATCCAAATAGGGAGGCCAAAATCCTTGGCGATGTTCAGCCCGTGGATCATTGCCAACAATTCCGCCTCCAGAGCCGAATGTGCTTCAAAAGGAATGCAAAAGGCCACAAGCATTTTACCCGAGAAATCGCGAATGACTCCTCCCCCTCCTGCTTTGTTGATCGCTTCATTGAAGGAACCATCCGTATTCACTTTAATCCAAGGGGGGTCCGGTGGCTCCCATTTGATCGCCATGGCGAGAGGCAACGCCCGAATGGCTTCCGCTTGTTGAGGGATGTTAACTCCAAGTTTAACTCCTCGCCAGTGCTTCGGCTTCAGGCACCCGTTTACCATAGAATTCCGGATGTACATGTGGACCTGCCATATTACATTGTGGGGTTTAAATCTTGTATCTTGGTGTCGGCTCCTATTCCTCTCCGACCAGATGAACCATAGGATGAGGTAGGGCATGGCTCGGCTAAGGTGCTTCCTATTCGGCTGATTGCATCTTTGCATCCAAACTTCAATTCTCGTTGGGATTGTGTCATTGATTGAAAGGCGGGGGGATGTACCTTCAAACCATTCATCAAATTCTCTCCATACTCTACGGGCTCCGAATCCCTGAATGAAGAGGTGCTGGAGGGACTCAATGTTCGGTCGAATTGGGCAGCATTGGCACTTAGAGGCTAGCTCAATCTCCCGCCATTGAAGTTTTGTGTCAACCGGCACCCGATTGGAGAGAAGCCTCCAGATAAAGATGGCTATTGAGTTGGTGAGTCCCGCCTTCCAAACATCCCCCAAACCTTGGATGATCGGGTTTCGCCCTCGGAGTGTGTCCCATGTCGAAGCCACCGTGAATTCCCCATGCTTAGAGAGATTCCACCTAAGGATATCCTGTTCGTCATGGAGGATCGGTGTATTAATGATGCCATCGATAACATGCTGAGGAAGGCCGGCCTGATTGTGAAGGAGTTGGAGCTTGGGCACATCCCAAACACCATTTGAAATGAACTCCGACACCCGGGTGGTTGGTCTTCCCCTATCATCTAGGCTAATTTCCCTCAGAGGACTATTACCAAACCAAATGTCATCCCAGAAGTAGATGTCCCCTTGTCCCACTAGCCATCTCATGTGCGGTTGCGCGAGGGGCCAGGCTCTTGAGAGCCTTCTCCACGTAGGGCTACTCCTGCTCGGCAGTCTCAAGGTGAGCGGTGTGGAGTTGGTGCAATATTTTGCCATCATGTATCTTGCCCAAAGGGAGTTTTGCTCCCGAAAGCGCCACCAAAGTTTGATATTGAAGGCGCGGAGGACCTCCTTAGTTTTTCGGATCCCAAGGCCTCCTTCTTCAGTGGGGCGGCACATTTGTTCCCATCCAATCCAATGGGTCCGCTTCTTCTCATTCGTAGACCCCCAAAAGAATCGGGCCATTTGTTGATCAAGTTGCTTTAGGGTACCGGTCGTGGGCTCGACAGCTTGGAAGATGTGCAAGGGGATCGCTTCAAGAGTGCTCTTAATCAACGTGAGCCTTCCTCCAAAAGAGAGATGACGGTGTGCCCATCCTGAAATCCTTCTTGCAATCTTTTCCCGTAGGAAGAGGAACATGTCCGTGCGCTTGACTCCACGGTAGATAGGGACACCGAGGTAGAGAAAAGGAAAGGCCCCTCTAGAGAAGCCTCCTTCCGCCTGGATCAAGTTTGCCCAATGCTCATGGTTTTCGGCGATATAGAAATTACTCTTGGCAAGGCTGACTTGTTGGCCGGAGACTCTTTCATACTTCTCGAGACAAGCTCTTAGCCGGCGCATAGGCATTGCCGCTGCTTGAGTGAAGATAATTATGTCGTCCGCATAGGCTAGATGGCTGATCTCCATGCATCTCCGGGAGGCTTTGAACGTCATGTCCTTTTGGCCAAGGATGAGCTTATCTAAGGCTCGGGACAGGTATTCCGCAGCGATCACGAACAGAGCAGGGGAGATCGGGTCTCCTTGTCGAAGTCCTCGAGTTGATCTAAAGAAGCCCGAGGGTGCCCCGTTAACAAGAACCGAGAACCAGCAATAGCCAATACACCTCTCCATAAGTGAAATCCATGGATCCGGGAATCCCATACGGCGTAAAACTTTGAAGAGGAAGGGCCATTGGACCCTATCATAGGCTTTAGCCATGTCAATCTTAACAGCCACATTAGGCGCTGGAGAGCATCTCGCAAGCTCATGGAACATTTCTTGAGCCAGTAGAGCGTTGTCATTAAGGAGCCGGCCTTTGACAAACCCACTTTGGTTTGGGGAGATGACCTGTGGAAGGAAGGGGGAGAGGCGAGAGGTGAGTACCTTGGTAATGATCTTGTTTAAAACATTGCAAAGACTAATGGGTCGGTAGTCGGTCCATGACTCTGGCGAGGCCTTCTTTGGGATAAGGACAATGCTTGTGGCCGTGATGCTCCTTGGCAGGAAGGCCCCTCTGAAGAACTGCCTGATTGCTTCCACTACCTCCGGCCCCACAATGTGCCAGCAGGCTTGATAGAAAGTGGCCGAGAAGCCGTCGGGTCCGGGTGCACTATCTCCGGAAATGCAAAAGGTGGCACTCTTGACCTCATCCGCACTTGGGGCGTCTGCGATGCCAACGAACTGCTCGGCTGAGTGGGCCTGCTGGATTAGGTCGAGGTCTGGATCTTCAAGTGTCGGATTGTTGGGGGCAAGGAGTTGTTGGTAAAACTCCACTGCGGACTTTTTAATCTCGGCTTCCTCGGTGAGCTCCTGCCCATTGGCACGAATTGAGTGGATGCGGAGACGGACCCTCTTTTGTTTCACCCAGCTTTGATAGAACCGGGTATTTTTATCTCCCTCGGCAAGCCACCTCAAGGCTGCCTTCTGTCGCCAAAAATCTTCTTCCATTCTCAACAAAAGGATGTACTCGGCAATGTGTTTGTTGATTGCTGTCCTGTGATTCGGTGTCGGCCTTGCCTCGAAACTAGCTTGAGCCACAGCAATTTCTTCCTCCTTTTCCTTTAGGTTAGCATGGATGTTCCCAAAAACCTCTTTGTTCCACTCCTTAAGAGCCTTTTTAACTCTGGCCTGCTTGATTTGAATGTTTAGGAGTCCACCCGCCCCCGTGGGCTCCTCCCATGTTTTTTGCACTACGGCCATGAATCCTTCATGCCGGATCCACATGTTCTGGAACCTGAATGCCTTGGCTCCAGCGGATGTGTTCAGCTTCGTGCACCTAGCAAGAACTGGTCCATGGTCCGAGGCAACCCGGGGGAGATTCGTTACCCGGGTAGCCTCGAAGGTCTTAGTCCATTCCTCACTGACAAGCACTCTATCCAACCTTTCAAAAAGGCCATTCTTGGCCCATGTGAATGCCGCTCCATCAAATCCAGGATCAAGCAGCCTACAGTCTTCCGTTGCCTCCGCAAAATCAACCATCTCGGCTTGCCGGTTGGTATCACTTCCGACTCTGTCTTGGTGTGATAGGATGGTGTTGAAATCACCACCGATGATCCAAGGTGTTCCCTCGAGAGGCCCGGCGATCTCCCTCATCTTGTCCCATAAGTGATGTCTTTCGACCCTTGTGCATTTGGCGTACACGGCTGAAATGGCCACCGGTCTAGCAAGGCGGTGGGACTTGAGGCGCCCGTGAAGAATTTGTTCCGAGTCATCCTCAATATCAAAGGTGGACCCCTCTTCCGCAAACAACCAAATCTTCCCGTTCGTGTTCGAACCAATGTAGGGTAGCCCCAAGGCTTTGGAGAATCGGTCCGGGTCCGGGGGAGTGAGCGGTTCCATTATTGCAAGAAATAAAACATTATGACAACTAATAAGTCTTTTTAAAACGTTTTGAGTGCGCGCGTTCGCGATCCCCCTCACGTTCCAAAACATGAAATTGTAAGACATCATTGACAAGAAGGGTGCGTACCCAAAGAGGATGAAGGCCCTCCTTGATAGTCAATGCGGTGTTGCTCTTTGTTCGGGGCGGCCTCCTCGGCGTCGTCGGCCGGAATGTTGCCTCCAAGCCTCTCGTCCCCCCCGTACAACTCCATGGGGTCTTCGTCCACATCCCCACAATTCTCAACATCAAATTCTCCATTCGCCATGAGAGAGTAATATTGGTTAGTGCTCATGTGGTTCTTTGCCGAAAAGAACCCACGCCCCCTTGTCATAGCATGGCGCGCGCCTCCTCTCGGATTCCTTCGATAATCTGGTGAAACCGAGCGCCTCGCATTGGGGGAGCCCCACTCCACTTCCATCTTCCCACGTGTTGTTGGTGGTTCGGTGGTGGGGTGCGAAAGGTTCCCCCCGTTCGGCGGGGACTTCCCAACCTCGGGCTTGAGCCCGGCATTTTGAGTTCCGGAGCTCGATCTGCTCCCCAAAGTAGAGTCACCCATAATGTCCGGTCCCTCCCAAGAAATATCACCGGTATCCTCCCCATTTGTTTTGTTATTGTTTGGTCGATCACCGGCCTTGCCTTGTTTCTTCCCATGACGTTTCCATTCATTGGAGTTGGGGACATTCTTCCCCGTATCTTGTTTCCCCTTCTCGGTTTGTCTCTCGGGTTGTGGCTGTTTTGGCGGGCCGTTGTGGTAATTTCTCTTCGGCGGCCGTTCCTTCTTGCCCGTCGCATAGCACACCTCACTTGAATGGCCGACGTGTTTGCATTCTTGACAATATGATGGTATTTTGTCCCATCGGACTCGCTGCACCGTTTCTCGCCCACCAAGGTCAAGGATTATCTCTTCGGGAGGCGGTTTTGTGATGTCTATCTCGACGCAAATTCGGGCAAATGAAAGTCGAGTCTTGTTTGCCGTGGCTCGATCAATTTGTATTGGAGTGCCGAGAAGCTTGCCGATGGCGAATAAGGCAGATTGGTCGAAAAGATGAATGGGGAGGCCAATTAGGTTGCACCAAATTGCCGCAATGGGGGACTCGCAATATGCATCAAAGTCCGGGGACCATTTGAAGACCCTCATCGGGTGTCGGTCAATGAGCCATACGGGCGTACCCTTTGGGCCTCCAAGGATTCGGGCATAGTCCGCCAAGTCCTCGCATTGAATGAGAATGTGTTTAGCATTAATGTACTTCCAACTAAATCCACACCGAAGTTTAATATTATTAAGGGTCTTTTGGATTTGAAGTCCCGTGGGGATAGAGTGAGAGAACTTACCCACAATGGCGTGGCCCATGCGCTCAGCTAGCTTTTGAGTTTCCGCTCCGGAGAAGTAAATGGCCGGGATGCCGTCGGACACAGAGGCAAATCCAATATTTTGGAGCTTATCCGGCTCAAAGGCTTGAGGGCCGATAGGGTCAGTCGAGCTTTTAAGCATGTCCGCCAAAGTTTTCGGCCGGTCGGGGTGGCTTGAGGCGCCTTCGCCCCCGCCTTGTAGAGTGTTACTCGCCGAGCCCAAAGGTGTACCCTTAAACAAGTCCGCCATCGATTTCGGCCACGACGAGGCCCCCGGGGTATCATCTACCCCCCCATGTTGATTAACTTCATTCAGCCCTTGTTTTGCGGCATCCGCCGTGGACATAGGGTGTGGCCTTGTTGTGCTCGGCTTTTCCACTTCTCTTCGGGTTGTTGTGCTCGGCTTTTCCATTCTCGGTTAGGGTCTTCTCGGCACCTACGTTGCCGTTGTGTGCCCTTCTCGGCTTTTCCATTCTCGGCTTTTCGGCTTTTCCTTTCTCGGTGTGGATCTTCTCGGCCTTTTCATTCTCGGTGTGGATCTTCTCGGCCTTTTCATTCTCGGTGTGGATCTTCTCGGCCTTTTCATTCTCGGTGTGGGTCTTCTCGGCCTTTTCATTCTCGGTGTGGATCTTCTCGGCCTTTTCATTCTCGGTGTGGATCTTCTCGGCATCATCCATAGGCGTATCGTTGGGTGTTGGTGTTTCCCTTGTCACTACAACCATCTCGGCACTAGGCGTGGCCTTGTTCGTCGTCTCGGTAACAAGCTTTTCTCGGTTGGCGTTAGGGTTCGACTTAGGCCGCGGCTGGCCGAGCTCCGCACAATAATGTTTCGAGCTGGCCTCAAACGAAGCTCGGATCTTGCTAGTTCGTCCTCGTTCGAGAGGAGGGAAGTCCTCAAGAGAAGGTCCACTCCCATCCCAAGGAGTGTGTGTGATACTTTGCATGTATCCCGAAGAGTTTTGGGGGAACTCCGGAGGTTTGTAACTGGCCGCCGGTAGGTTTCCGGTACGAAGAGGCTGCGCCGCCGCTGCGTCCAGCATTTCCACCGAGTCCAACGCTGCAAGGTGTAGGATCTCATCTAGTTTTGGGTTCCTTGGTGGAGATCCAAACGATGCAGCTCGTGCCATACAAGAGGGGAAAGGGGAGAAGGCACTTTCAAGGGGAGCTATTGTACTTGCTAACATTTTAGGCAAGTTTGCTTTTGTACCTGATGGCTTAGGTAGGAAAGGTGGATTGGTGCTTTCCAAGTCAACTTTTGTACCTGCCTCAAGATTAGGTAGGTTTGCTTTTCCACTTTCCAATGGGGCAGGGACAACACATGGGGCAGCTTGAACTTCACGTGACCTAGCAAGCTTTGGTTGGGGATTGTGGAGGGGGGGAACTTCGCCGGAAACGGCCATAAGCTCGACGGCGGGAGCAGCAGATTCCGGCGGGCCGCCTCCTTCCGGTACGGTTCTACCGTTGGGGCCATCGAACTCTTCTTCACATTCATTCCAATGCTCCGCTTCCTCTTCCTTCTTATGAGGCAATACGGGGTCCTCCATCCTGGAAGAGACCCCCAAGTCGAGGGACGGAGTCGCCGGGAACAGGGATCCTTTGCATTTGGGACTACCGGCCGCAGGTCCTTCCTCCTCACCGAAGTCTATCTTCTTCCTTAGTTGCTTGTCCTCGGGCATCGGAGACGGGACAAATCTCTTACGACCATTGCCTTTAGTAGGAGGCGCCGGCGTACTTTTCCGGCCTTTGAGCTTTGCTTTAGCAGTTTTTAGTTCCATGGATTTGGTAGGACGTTGAAGGGAAGCGGCGTCGCCAGCTCGGAAGACCATTTGCTGATCGGAGAGGACCCGAGCTCCCTCATCCCCGGAACCAATGTCAGGCAAATGGGCCGGATTAATGGCCGGAGTGTCTCTCTTTTCATCGGGGTCCGGCGGCTGCCCCATTGTTTCGGCCAGCCGAGAGGGCTTCGGCAAGGTGTGGCCGAGACGTGGAGTAGAAATTGACGGGAGCCGCGAGCCAAGTCCGACGATGAAGTCGCTTTCGTCGGGGATGGGCCGGGGGTGACAAGCGGAGTGGGATTGGGAGGAGGACGGCAGGGTGGTAACCACCAAGGAGGATGAAGAAAGGTGATGAACCGTTGGACGAGGGAGTGGTGGCTGGGGTCGGCGAATGTCGTCGGGTGGCGAGGTGGTGGTGGGAGATTAGCGGCGGAGGTCAAAGGTGGTACAGTAGGGTGGAGTAATTTAGAGAGAAGGAGGAGCTTCTCTCACATTCGTTAACATTAAGTTTTGCCGTGGCTATACATGGAAATATATTAACGCCAAACATATTCTTGTTCAATTTGAGGACATGACGGACTATGCTCGGCTCCTAAGTGGACCCAAAGGGACACCGGTGTGGTTCATTGATCGGCATCCGATGAGAGTTTTCAAATGGTCTCCGGAATTTGACGCCTATTGTGAATCTCCAATTGCGGCTATATGGTGCAACCTAATTGGACTCCCGATCCACCTATTTGATCAATCGGCCCTCTATGCCATTGGGAAAACTCCTTGGTAACCCGATCCAAGTAGATAGAGCGACGGCCAACAAATCAAGACTCTCCTTTGCGCGGCTATGCATTGAGATCGACATTACAAAGCCGCCACCCGACGAGATCATCCTTGACATTTGTGGGCGTCCTTTGGTGCAGCAAGTAAAGTGGGATAAGATCCCGTCCTACTGTGGAGAATGCAAACATGTCGGTCACAAGAGTGAAGTTTGTTACGCTTCCGGGAAGGCGGATCGACCTCCAAAACGAAATTACAACTTAGCAACACCAAAACAACCACAACACGGAGGAATAGGAGCTAAGAAGAACAATACTGATCCGAGGCACACCGATAATAACATGGAATGGAAACAACAAGGGAAACACAAGGGAAAGGAAGGCAACATCCGGATGAACCCGAGAGCCAATATGTACTCGGGGGCGGAGTGGTCGGGGCCGGACTTTTTGGGTGATATGCAAGGTGCCGGGAGTAAGGACATGATCATCATCCATGATGAGCATACCACCTCTTCACCTAAAGGGGTGCTCGCTAAATTCCCCTCTTTTGGAAATGGGCGCGGGGGTACGCCAAGAGGAGCGGATATGGCGCGGCGAGAAGTGAACCCGACTTCGGGGGGCCCATGTGCACCCGAAAGGCTTCTTTAAACCCTTCGACCTAGAGAAAACCGAGGCACAAGGGCCATCAAGTCACTTGAGTACTAACCGATATTTCACCCTCATGGCTCAAGAGAACTTCGTGGAAAATGATATGGAAGACGAGGAAAATTGGGATGATACCATCTCCCATAATGAAATCGATGAGGGCGCCAACCCCGCCTTCTTGGAGGCCGCGGCATCTCATGGGGAGAAGGACCTTCAAATCATTGAATTCCAAGGAGGGGGGTCAATCCCGCCGGGTACGAACTCCTCTTGTTAATCATGTCGTTAAATTTTCTATTTTGGAACGTTAGGGGAATCGCGAATGCGTCAACCCAAAACGTCCTAAAAAGACTAATTAAATCTCATAATATTTGTTTTCTTGCAATAATGGAGCCGCTTACTTCCCCTAATCCGGACAAATTCTCGAAAGTGTTGGGGCTGTCCTACAAGGGGACGAACACCAATGGGAAAATTTGGATTTTTATGGAGGAAGGGATGGATTTTGTTGTGATGGATGACACGGACCAGCTGCTTCATGGGAGGCTCACTTGTCCCCGGATCTCAACCCCTATTATGATCTCGGCCGTGTATGCTAAATGCACGAGAGGAGAGCGGCATGCCCTTTGGGAAAAGATGAGAGATATTGCCCAAGTTTCGAAGGGAACACCGTGGTTCATTGGAGGGGACTTCAACACAATCCTCTCCACTCGAGATAGGACGGGAAGCGACACAAATCGTCAGGCCGAAATGGTGGATTTCGCAGAGGCCATTGAGGATTGCAGACTAATGGACCCAGGCTATGATGGGGCTGAATTCACCTGGGCAAAGAACGGCCTCATGGAAAGGCTGGATAGGGTGTTGATTAGTGAGATGACGCCCCAATTGTTTGATGCAATAAGAGTCACTAACCTACCCCGTATTGCTTCGGACCACGGGCCTCTCCTCGTCAGATGCAGGCTACCTAATGCCCACGGGGGTGGTAGAGCCTTCCGGTTCCAAAACATGTGGGTCCGGCATGAGGGTTTTGGTGAGTTGGTGCAAGAAGATTGGATGGCTCCCACGGAGGCTGTGGGCCTCCTCAATTTGAAGATCAAGCTGGCTAGGATCAAACAAACGCTTAAAACATGGAACAAGGAGGTTTTTGGGAATATACACGCCAGCCTCAAAACTTGTGAAGAGAACATTGCGCTGGCTCAATCGGAGTTTGAAGGTGACCCCTCGGCCCGGAATAGAACAAGGGTCAACAAACAAATTGCTGAGTACATCCTTCTCCTTAAGATGGAGGAAGATTTTTGGCGTCAGAAGGCGGCCCTCCGTTGGTTGGAAGAAGGGGATAAAAACACTAGATTTTACCAAAGTTGGGTGAAGCAGAAGAGGATTCGGCTACGTATCCACAAGATTAACGCTAATGGGCGTGAACTTACGGATGACACGGCCATCAAAGAATCGGCGGTTGAGTTCTTTCAAAACCTCCTAGCCCCAAGCTACCCGGAGCTTGTGGATCCGGACCTCAGCCTCTTACATCCACTCCCTCCCTCGGAGCAGTTGGCGGGCCTCCCCAAACCCCCGGATGCGGATGAGGTGAAACGAGCTGTCTTCGATATCTCGGCCAATAGCGCGCCCGGCCCGGATGGCTTCTCGGCATTGTTCTTCCAAGCTTGTTGGGGCATTGTGGGGCCAGACGTGGTGGAAGCGGTTAGGCAATTTTTTGGTGGGGCTTTCCTCCCCCGCAGCTTCACGGCCACGAGTATCGTACTCATCCCCAAGAAGCCTTTACCCGAGACTTGGGGAGACTATAGGCCCATTAGCTTGTGTAACGTGATCAACAAGGTGATTACTAAAGTCCTCACGAGGCGCCTTGCCCCATTCCTTCCAAGTGTTGTTGCACCGAATCAAAGCGGGTTTGTCAAAGGGAGGCTCCTCAATGACAATGTACTCCTTGCACAGGAGATGTTCCATGAGCTCCATAGAAGTACACCAGCCCCTAATGTTGCTATCAAGATTGACATGGCCAAGGGCCTATGATAGGGTTCAATGGCCGTTCCTCCTAAAAGTCCTCAAGCAAATGGGCTTCCCCGAACCTTGGGTGGCGCTCATAGAAAGGTGCATCGGGACATGCTGGTTCTCGATCCTTATCAACGGGGCCCCGACGGGCTTTTTCAAATCCACTCGTGGCCTTAGACAAGGGGACCCCATTTCCCCCGCCCTCTTCGTCCTTGCTGCGGACTATCTCTCGAGATCACTCGATAAACTTATCCTCGGAGACAAAGAGATGACATACAAAGCAACCCGAGGCAGCATGGAGATCAGCCACCTCGCCTATGCGGACGACATCATCATCTTCACGCAAGCGGCCGTAAACCCCCTCCGGAGGCTACGTGCATGTCTTGAGCATTATGCCGAGGTGTCCGGACAACAAATCAACCTCGGCAAGAGCAATTTCTACATCTCCGAGGCGCATGAAGGCTGGTCAAACATAATTCAAAGTGAAGGAGGTTTCTCACGAGGTACGTTCCCCTTCCTTTACCTTGGTGTCCCTATTTACCGGGGGGTGAAGCGCACGGATATGTTCATGTTTCTTCGAGAGAAAATCTCGGCTAGGATATCTGGATGGGCTCACCGACACCTTTCCTTTGGGGGGAGACTAACCTTGATAAAAAGTACACTTGAGGCGATTCCCTTACATATTTTTCAAGCGATCGAGCCAACCGGCGGAGCCCTCAAGCAATTAGATCAACAAGTGGCTCGCTTCTTTTGGGGGTCGAGTAATGAGAAGAAAAGGACGCACTGGATAGGATGGGATCAGGTTTGCCTACCCACGGCCGAAGGGGGCTTGGGCATTCGGAAGATCAAGGAGGTCTTACGTGCCTTTAATATTAAATTATGGTGGAGATTCCGGGAACAAAACTCCCTTTGGGCTACGTACATGATGACTAAATATTGCCTTAAGGCGTCCCCACTTACAGCTAGAGCCTCGGGGAGGTGTAGCCCTACTTGGAAGAGGCTTTTGAAGGCTCGGGCACAGGCGCAACCGTACATTCGTTGGGTGGTGCGAGAAGGTAAGATATCATTTTGGGATGACCTATGGCTAGGAGAGGTTCCTTTGAGGGAACTTTGTCTTGATGATAGGGGAGGCCCTCTTGTCCATGTTGCTGATTACATTATCAATGGATCTTGGAATGAAGCCAAGTTGCGGATTCTACAAGCGCAAGCCGGCCTTACACAACACATCGTCCGGAAGATCCTTGACACGCCAATCATCCCGGAGGGGCCGGATGTGCCGAGATGGAGGCTTTCACACAATGGGGAGTTCTCACTAGCATCAACTTGGGAGACCATCCGAACTCAAAGACCTATCATCCAAGGCCTTGATGACTTATGGAAAGCAGGCCTCACGTCTTCTATTGCTATCTTCATTTGGAGACTCCTATCCAACCGAATACCGGTGGATACGAAGCTACAGTGGAGAAGAATGGAAATGGCATCTAAGTGCCAATGCTGCCCTCATAGACCGGGCATCGAATCACTGCAGCATCTCTTCATCCAAGGGGCTGGCGCCCGAGGTGTGTGGAGGGAGTTTGACTCCTGGTTCGAGGGATCTTCACCACCTCTCCGGATCAATGACACCATCCCAGAGAGGCTCGAAGTTTGGGCACGGAGAGTCCAACAACCCGGTAAGAAACACCTCAGCCGGGCGATGCCGTACCTTATTCTTTGGTTCATTTGGGCTGAGCGAAACAGGAGCCGTCATCAATCGGTGCAATTTAAGCCTTTCAATGTGGTATGGCAAGTGCAAATGTTCCTTAGAAATAGCATGGCCAATGGATCCTACAAACCGAAGCATTGGAAAGGAGTCCGCCTCAAGATCAACGTCCCGAGTCAGGCCGAGCCACGAAGGACCAGGCCCCTCGCGATGGTGGTCAAATAGAACCCGCCGGATGAACCGTGGATCAAACTCAACACTGACGGAGCATACATGGAGGCAACGGATAAAGCCGGGGGGGGGAGGTCTTGTTCGTGACCACGAGGGCAACATGCTTGCAGCCTTTACCTCCCCACTCGAGGCTCACTCAGCCCTCGAAGCGGAGCTTCTGGTCATCCAATTCGGGTTGACGCTTGCCGCAGAATTCAGAAGGCCTATTTGGGTTGAGTCGGATGCACAACAAGCGGTTAAGCTCCTAAATGGCACGCACTGGGGACCGGCCCATATTAGTCGGGTGATGGCACGACTAGCAATCCTCAAGCGCCAACAAGACACCCGTATCACCTTCATCCACCGGGAAGGGAATAGAGCAGGAGATCTCCTCGCCAAAATGGGATTAGAAAGAAATGACTACTGGCGTATGAATGCCCTCACGGCACCAAGGCACCTCACAGCGATGATTAGGATGGATGCAATGGGTATCCCGAACATTCGGGTCCATAATGAAGAGGAAGAATAGGCTCGAGTTTTGGTGGAAAGGGTTATAGTCTTTCCTTTGGTTGAATTGTATTTTACCTTTTGAAAGGGAGTATGATGTGGTCCGGGCTTGTGGAACCGGACCGCATACTACTCCTAATTTTCGTGTAGGCACACCACTTTCGGGTGTGGCCACGTTTTGTATTCGACCACTTTTGAAATATAGGGATGAGGGACCCACGAACCCTCCACCGTGAAGGTGTTTAATAAAAAAAAAAAAAAAAAAAAAACCTCTCCGAGCCATAAGTCGTCCCAGAAAAGCATCTTACCTTCTCCCACCACCCATCGAATGTGTGGTTGAGTCTGGGCCCGAGCCTTTAAAATTCTCTTCCAGGTACGGTTGCCCCTCCCCATGGCTTTAGCTATGAGTGGAGAAGCCTTATGGCAATATTTAGTCATCATGTACGTAGCCCAAAGGGAGTTTTGTTCCCTAAACAGCCACCACAACTTGATATAAAAGCACGTAAGCCTTCCTTGATCTTCCGAATGCCCAAGCCTCCTTCAGCCGTGGGTAGGCAGACCTGGTCCCAAAAAATCCAGTGCGTCCTTTTCTTCTCATTAGTTGACCCCCAAAAGAATCTAGCAATCTGCTGATCCAATTGCTTGAGGGCACAACCCGTAGGCTCGATAGCTTGAAAAATGTGTAGAGGGATCGCTTCTAGTGTACTTTTAATCAAAGTGAGTCTCCCCCCAAAGGGGAGGTGCCGATGGGCCCACCCAGAGATCCTAGCCGAGATTTTCTCCCGGATGAACAAGAACATACTCGTGCGCTTAACCCCCCGGTAAATAGGGACTCCAAGGTAAAGGAAGGCAAACGTACCTTGAGAGAAACCTCCTTCGCTTTGTATTGTGTTTGTCCACCCTTCATGGGCCTAGGCAATATGGAAGTTGCTCTTACCGAGGTTGATTTGCTGACCAGACACCTCAGCATAGTGATCCAGACAGCCACGAAGCCTTTGAAGGGGGTTCACGGCCGCTTGCGTGAAGATAATGATGTCATCCGCATAGGCAAGGTGGCTGATCTCCATACTTCCCCGGGTTGCTTTGAATGTCATCTCTTTTTTCCCCAGGATGAGTTTATCAAGTAGTCTCGAGAGATAGTCCGCCGCTAGAACGAAGAGAGCGGGGGAGATGGGATCCCCTTGCCTTAGTCCACGGGTGGATTTGAAGAAGCCTGTCGGCGCCCCATTGATAAAAATCGAAAACCAACAGGATCCAATGCACCTTTCAATGAGCGTCACCCATTGCTCGGGGAAGCCCATGTGCTTAATGACTTTAAGGAGGAACGGCCATTGGACTCGATCATAGGCCTTAGCCATATCAATCTTAAATGCAACGTTAGGGGCCGGGGAGCTTCGATGGAGCTCATGGAACATCTCTTGTGCAAGGAGCACATTATCATTGAGAAGCCTTCCTTTGACAAACCCACTTTGATTCGGAGCGACAACACAAGGGAGAAGTGGGGCAAGTCGCTTCGTGAGGACTTTAGTAATCACCTTATTGATCACATTGCACAAGCTAATTGGTCGGTAGTCTCCCCAAGTCTCAGGTATAGGCTTCTTGGAGATGAGAACTATGCTCGTGGCCGTGAAGCTTCAAGGGAGGAAGGCCCCACCAAAAAATTGCCTAACCGCATCCACCACATCTGGTCCCACAATGCCCCAACAAGCTTGGAAGAATAATGCCGAGAATCCGTCCGGGCCCGGAGCACTATTGGCCGAGATGTCAAATACCGCTCGTTTCACCTCATCCGCAGCCGGAGGCTTCGGGAGGTCCGTGAGAAGTTCCGAGGAGGGGTGTCGTTGTAGGAGACTAAGGTCCGGATCCACGAGTTCCGGACAGCTCGGGGCTAGGAGGTTCTGAAAGAACTCAACCGCTGACTCTTTGATGGCCTTGTCATCAGTGAGTTCACACCCATTAACGTTGATCTTGTGGATGCGTAGCCGGATCTTCTTCTGCTTCACCCAGCTTTGGTAGAACCTAGTATTTTTATCCCATTCTTCTAGCCAACGGAGGGCCGCCTTCTGCCGCCAAAAATCTTCCTCCATTTTAAGAAGAAGTATATACTCGGCAATCTGTCTGTTGACCTCCGTTCTATTCCGGGCCGAGGGGTCACCTTCGAACTCCGCTTGTGCCTCAATGCTTTCTTCACAGGTTTTTAAGTTGGAGTGAATATTCCCAAAAACCTCTTTGTTCCACCTTTTAAGCGTACTCTTGATCCTTGCTAACTTGATCTTCAAATTGAAGATGCCCTCGGCCTCCGTGGGAACCATCCAATCTTCTTTCACCAAGTCACCAAAACCCTCATGCCGGACCCACATGTTTTGGAACCTGAACGCTTTCCCGCTCGTAAAGATGTTAGTCAGCCTGCATCTAACAAGGAGAGGCCCGTGATCAGACGCGATGCGTGGGAGGTTTGTGACTCTTATTGCCTCAAACGTTTGAGCTGTCGTCTCGCTAATCAACACCCTGTCCAACCTTTCCATAACGCCATTCATAGCCAAAGTGAACTCTGATCCATCGTAGCCCGGGTCCATAAGACCACAGTCCTCAATGGCTTCGGCAAAATCAACCATTTCCGCTTGACGGTTTGTATCGCTCCCCGTCCTGTCTTGAGAAGAGAGGATCGTGTTGAAGTCCCCTCCTATAAACCATGGCTTCCCATCCGAGAGTTGTGTGATATCCCTTAACTTTTCCCATAGGACATGTCGCTCCCCTCTCGTGCATTTAGCATACATGGCCGAGAGCATAATAGGAGTTGGGATCCAAGGGCAAGTGAACCTCCCATGTAGCAGCTGTTCCGAGTCATCCACCACATCAAAATCCATCCCCTCTTTCACTAAGATCCAAATTTTCCCATTGATGTTCGAGCCCTTGTAGGACATCCCCAACATCTTTGAAAACTTGTCCGGATTGGGGGGAATGAACGGTTCCATTATTGCAAGAAAACAAATATTATGATAACTAATTAGTCTTTTTAGGACGTTTTGGGTTGACGCATTTGCAATCCCCCTAACGTTCCAAAACAAAAGATTTAATGACATGATTAACTAGAGGAGTTCGTGCCTGTTGGGATTGACGTCCCCCCTTGAAATTCAATTATTTGGAGATCATTCCCTTCATGAGATGTCACGACTTCCAAATGAGTGGGGTTGGCTCCACCATCATTTTCAATGTAGGCGTTGGAGTCTTCCCCATTCTTCTCTTCTTCCATATCATTCTCCATGAAGTTCTCTCGCTCCATGAGGGAGAAATACCGATTAGTACCCATGTGATTCGGTGATTCTTGTGCTTCGGTGTTTGTTAAAGCAAAGGGTTTGAAATGACCTTTCGATTGGGCAAGGTTACCCGAAGCCGGGTTCGCTACTAGCCGCGCAAAGTCCGCACCTCTCGGCTTACCCCCCCGCCCACTACCAAATGAAGGCCATTTGGCGGGTGGTTCTCTAGCTTGGTTGATGTATCGCCCATCATGGCCGATGACTATCTCCTTACACCCCGGTCCTTGCATGTCACCCAAGTAGTCCGGTCCCGGCCATTCCGTCCTCGATTGTGCCTTGGCCTTCGGGTTCATCCGAACATTTCTTTCTTTCCCTTTGTGCTTCCCTTGTTGCTGCCATTCCATGTTACTATCGGATTGCCTCGCATCAACATTACTCTCTTTTGCTCCCATTCCTCCGTGTTGTGGCTGTTTTGGTGTTGCTATGTTGTAATTTCGCTTTGGGGGTCGAACCGTCTTCCCGGAGGCATAACACACTTCACTTTTGTGTCCAACATGTTTGCAATCTACACAATAGGACGGGATCTTATCCCACTTTACTTGCTGCACCACGGGGCGCCCACAAATATCTAGGATGATCTCCTTGGGTGGTGCCTTTGTTATGTCAATCTCAATACAAAGACGCGCGAAGGAAAGTCTCGATTTGTTGGCCGTGGCTCTATCTACTTGGATCGGGTTGCCAAGAAATTTTCCGATAGCATAAAGGGCCGATTGATCGAATAGGTGGATCGGAAGCCCAATTAAGTTGCACCATATCGCCGCAATTGGAGATTCACAGTAGGCATCAAAGTCAGGGGACCATTTAAAAACTCTCATCGGATGTCGATCAATGAACCATACCGGCGTCCCCATGGGTCCACTAAGGAGCCGAGCATAATCCGCCATATCCTCAAATTGAACAAGAATATGTTTGGCGTTAATAAACTTCCAAGTATAGCCGCGGCAAAATTTAATATTATCTAGAGCCTTTTGGATTTGGTAGGAAGCCGGGATTGAGTGCGAGAACTTACCTACTATGGCATGGCCGAGGGATGATGCCAACCTTTGGATTTCTAATCCGGAGAAGTAGATGGATGGAATTCCGTTTGCCGTGGACGCAAAACCAATATTTTGGATGTTCTCCGGGATAAAGGCTTGTGGACCCTCACTAGACGATGCCCCCATCACCATGTCGGCCATGGATTTCTTCTTGATTAGATTCCTCACGTTTGGCTCGGTGTCATCTTTTTTTTTTTTTTTAATCAAACACCTTTATGGTGGAGGGTTCGTGGGTCCCTCATCCCTATATTTCAAAAGGAGATGTATACAAAACATGGCCACACCCAATAGTGGCGTGCCTATACCAAAATCAGGAGTAGTATGCGGTCCGGTCACATGGGCCCGGACCTCATCATACTCCCTTCCGAACCTCAAACTACAATTAAGCCAAAACCAAACAAGAAAACAATACACTTCTTTGATCCGAGCTCAAGCCTATTCCTCATCTTCATTTTGGACCCGAAGGTTCGGGACTCCGAGTGCATCCATCCTAATGATTGCTGTGAGGAGTCTTGGTGCCGTGATGGCATCCATACGGCAGTAGTCGGTTCTTTCTAGTCCCATTTTGGCAAGGAGATCTCCTGCTCTATTCCCTTCCCGGTGGATGAAGGTGATACGGGTGTCCTGTCGGCGTTTGAGGTTTGTGATCCGTGCCATCACCCGGCTGATGTGAGCTGGTCCCCAGCTTGTACTGTTCATGAGCTTGACCGCCTGTTGTGCATCTGATTCGACCCAAATAGGCCTTCTGAATTCCGAGGCTAGTATCAACCCGAATTGGATGGCGAGTAGCTCCGCTTCGAGGGCTGAGTGAGCCTCGAGTGGGGATGCAAAGGCTGCAAGCAGGTTACCCTCATGGTCTCGAATAATTCCTCCTCCCCCTGCTTTGTTCGTTGCCTCAATGTAAGCTCCGTCTGTGTTAAGCTTGATCCAAGGAGCATCCGGCGGGTTCCATTTGACCACCATCACAAGAGGCCTAGTCCTCCTTGGCTCGGCATGGCTCGGGACGTTGATTTTGAGGCGGACACCCTTCCAGTGCTTCGGTTTATAGGATCTGTTGGCCATGCTATTTCTGATGAGCATTTGCACCTGCCAAACCACATTGAAAGATTTAAATTGCACCGATTGATGGCGACTCCTATTTCGTTCCGCCCAAATGAACCATAAAATAAGATACGACATAGACCGGCTGAGATGTTTCTTGCCGGGTTGCCGGACTCTTCGTGCCCAAACTTCGAGCCTTTCTGGGATAGTATCATTGATCCGGAGGGGCGGTGATGATCCCTCGAACCATGAGTCGAACTCCCTCCACACACCAAGTGCCCCAGCCCCTTGTATGAAGAGATGTTGGAGAGGTCTTTGAGTTCGGATGGTCTCCCATGTTGTAGCTAGAAAGAACTCCCCATTGTGTGATAATCTCCATCTCGGCACATCTGGTCCATCCGAGAGGATTGGCGTATCAAGGATCTTCCGGACAACATGTTGCGCCAAGCCAGCTTGCGCTTGGAGCATTCGTAATTTGGCCTCATTCCAGGCCCCATCCACAATGAAATCTGCAACATAGACAAGAGGGCCTCCCCTATCGTCGATGCTAAGTTCCCTCAAGGGCACATCTCCAAGCCATAAGTCATCCCAGAATGAAATTTTGCCTTCTCCCACTACCCAACGGATGTGCGGTTGTGCATGTGCCCGAGCCTTCAAGAGTCTCTTCCAAGTAGGGCTACTCCTTCCCGAAGCTCTAGCCGAGAGTGGGGATGCCTTTTGACAGTATTTGACCATCATATACTTAGCCCAAAGAGAGTTCTGTTCCCGGAACCTCCACCATAACTTGATATTAAAGGCACGTAGGACTTCTTTGATCTTACGGATGCCCAAGCCCCCTTCGGCCGTGGGTAGGCATACCTGGTCCCATCTAATCCAGTGCGTCCTTTTCTTCTCATTACTCGACCCCCAAAAGAAGCGAGCCACTTGCTGGTCGAGTTGCTTGAGGGCGCCACCGGTTGGCTCGATAGCTTGAAAAATATGTAAGGGGATCGCCTCTAGTGTGCTTTTTATCAAGGTAAGTCTCCCCCCAAAGGAGAGGTGCCGATGTGCCCACCCAGATATCCTAGCCGAGATTTTCTCTCGGAGGAACAAAAACATATCCGTGCGCTTCACCCCCCGGTAAATAGGGACACCAAGGTAAAGGAACGGGAACGTACCTCGGGAGAAGCCTCCTTCACTTTGGATTGTGTTTGTCCAACCTTCATGAGCCTCGGAAATATAGAAGTTGCTCTTGCCGAGATTGATTTGTTGTCCGGAGACCTCGGCATAATGATCCAGACATACACGGAGCCTCCGGAGGGGGCTTGCGGCCGCTTGCGTGAAGATGATGATGTCGTCCGCATACGCGAGGTGGCTGATCTGCATGCTGCCTCGGGTAGCGTTGTATGTCATGTCTTTGTTTCCAAGTATGAGTTTATCAAGTGATCTCGAGAGATAGTCCGCGGCAAGGACAAAGAGGGCGGGGGAGATGGAGTCCCCTTGCCTAAGCCCACGAGTGGATTTGAAGAAACCCGTCGGGGCCTCATTAATAAGAATCGAGAACCAACATGTCCCAATGCATCTTTCGATGAGCGCCACCCATTGCTCGGGAAATCCCATTTGCTTGAGGACTTTTAGGAGGAACGGCCATTGAACCCGATCGTAGGCCTTGGCCATGTCAATCTTGATAGCAACATTAGGGGCTGGTTTGCTTCTTTGGAGCTCATGAAACATCTCCTGTGCGAGAAGTACATTGTCGTTGAGTAGCCTCCCTTTGACAAACCCGCTTTGATTAGGTGCAACAACACATGGAAGGAATGGGGCGAGTCGCCTCGTGAGTACTTTAGTAATCACCTTATTGATCACGTTACATAAGCTAATGGGCCTATAGTCTTCCCAAGTCTCGGGTATAGGCTTCTTGGGGATGAGTACGATACTCGTGGTCGTGAAGCTTCGGGGGAGGAAGGCCCCACCAAAGAATTGCCTAACCGCCGCCACCACATCTGGTCCCACAATGCCCCAACTTGATTGGAAGAATAAAGCCGAGAAGCCATCCGGGCCGGGCGCACTATTGGCCGAGATATCAAACACTGCTCGCTTCACCTCGTCCGCATCCGGGGGTATAGGGAGGGCCGCCAATTGCTCCGAGGGAGGGAGTTGGTGTAAGAGGTTGAGGTTCGGTTCCGCGAGCTCCGGTTGGCTTGGGGCAAGGAGGTTTTGAAAGAACTCAACCGCCGAATCTTTGATGGCCGTGTCATCCGTGAGTTCACACCCATTAGAGGTAATCTTGTGGATACGCAGCCGAATCTTCTTCTGCTTCACCCAACTTTGGTAAATCCTTGTGTTCTTATCCCCATCATCTAGCCAACGGAGGGCAACCTTCTGACGCCAAAAGTCTTCCTCCATCTTAAGAAGGAGGATGTACTCAGCAATTTGTTTGTTGACCTCCATTCTATTCCGGGCCGAGGGATCTTCTTCAAAATCTGCTTGGGCCACTGCAATGTTCTCTTCACAATTTTTGAGATTGGCGTGTATATTCCCAAAAACCTCTTTGTTCCACCTCTTAAACGTTTGTTTGATCCTAGCCAGCTTGATCTTCAAGTTGAGGAGGCCCTCCGCCTCCGAGGGAGCTATCCAATCTTCTCGCACCAACTCGCCAAATCCCTCGTGCCGGACCCACATGTTTTGGAACCGAAATGCTCTACCACCCCCGTGGGTGTTGGGCAGCCTGCTTCTGACAAGGAGCGGGCCATGATCCGAAGCAATGCGGGGGAGGTTTGTGACTCTTATTGCATCAAACATTTGGGACGTCGTCTCACTAATCAGCACCCTATCCAACCTTTCCATGAGGCCATTCTTAGCCCAAGTGAATTCTGACCCATCATAGCCTGGGTCCAATAGTCTGCAGTCCTCTATGGCCTCGGCAAAATCCACCATTTCAGCCTGTCAGTTTGTGTCGCTCTCCAACCTATCTCGAGAGGAGAGGATTGTGTTGAAGTCCCCTCCAATAAACCAAGGCAATCCTTCCGATACTTGGGTAATGTCCCTCATCTTCTCCCAGAGTGCATGCCGCTCCCCTCTCGTGCATTTAGCATATACGGCCGAGATCAAAATAGGGGCTGGGATCCGGCAAGTGAACCTCCCATGCAACAGCTGTTCCGAGTCATCCACCACGTCAAAATCCATCCCTTCCTCCACGAAGATCCATATTTTCCCATTGATGTTCGACCCCTTAAAAGATAACCCCAACATTCTCGAGAATTTGTCCAGGTTAGGGGTGGTAAGCGGCTCCATTATTGCAAGGAAGCAAATATTATGAGATTTAATTAGTCTTTTTAGGACGTTTTGGGTTGACGCGTTCGCGATTCCCCTAACGTTCCAAAATAGAAAATTTAATGACATGATTAACAAGAGGGTTTCGTACCCGGTGGGATTGACGTCCCCCCTTGGAATTCTATGATTTGAAGATCATTCCCTCCATGAGGAGCCCCGGCCTCCAGAAGGGCTGGATTGGCTCCATCATCATTTTCATTGTGAGAATTGGAATCTTCCCAATGTTCTTCATCTTCAATATCATTCTCCATGAAGTTCTCTCGAGCCATGAGGGAGAAATAACGATTGGTACTCATGTGGCTTGATGAGCCATGTGCCTCGGGTTTCTCAAGATCAAAGGGTTTAAAATGGCCTGTGGGTTGCACTAGGTCATCCGAGGCCGGGATCATATCACGCCGCGCCATGTCCGCTCCAATTGGCTTACCCCCGCGCCCACGTCCATAGAAAGAGGGCTTAGCGGGCGTCCCTTTTGGTTGATTGAAGTTTTGCGTATCATGTGCAATGGTCATGTCCTTACTCCCCACATCTTGCAAATCTCCCAAAAAGTCCGGACCCGACCACTCCGCCCCCGAATGCACATTGGCTTTCGGGTTCTTTCGGGTGTTGCTTTCCTTTCCCTTATGCTTCCCTTGTTGTTTCCATTCCATGTTATTATCGGTTTGCCTCGGTTCAGCATTGTTCTTCTTAGGTCCAGTCCCTCCATGTTGTGGCTGATTTGGTGTTGCTATGTTATAGTTTCATTTTGGAGGTCGATCCGCCTTCCCGGATGCATAGCAAACTTCACTCTTGTGTCCCACATGTTTACATTCTCCACAGTAGGACGGGATCTTATCCCACTTTACTTGCTGCCCCAAAGGTTGCCCACAAATGTCAAGGATGATCTCGTCGGGCGGTGGCTTTGTGATGTCGATTTCGATGCAAAGCCGCGCAAAGGAGAGTCTCGATTTGTTGGCCGTAGCTTTATCTACTTGGATCGGATTACCAAGGAGTTTCCCAATGGCGTAGAGGGCCGAATGGTCATATAGATGGATCGGGAGACCAATTAGGTTGCACCATATCGCCGCAATTGGGGACTCACAATATGCGTCAAAATTCGGAGACCATATGAAGACTCTCATCGGATGCCGATCAATGAACCACACCGGTGTCCCTTTGGGTCCACTAAGGAGCCGAGCATAATCCGCCATGTCCTCAAATTGAACAAGAATATGTTTGGCGTTAATATATTTCCAAGAATAACCACGCCTAAATTTAATATTGTCAAGGGCCTTTTGGATTTGGGAGGAAGCCGGGATTGAATGCGAGAACTTACCAACAATAGCGTGGCCGAGAGATGAGACCAACCGTTGGATTTCCAACCCGGAGAAGTAGATGGCTGGCACTCCGTTTGACGTGGAAGCAAAGCCGATGTTTTGGATATTCTCCGGGACAAAGACTTGCGGGCCTTCTTCAGCCGACGTCTCCCGCACCATCTCGGCCATGGATTTTTGCTTAGTGGGCCTCTGTACACCCGGCACCTCTTCACCTCCTAAGAAGTTGTTTATCGGATTGCCTCTCGGTTTAGCCCCAAGGTTTGTTTCGGTTTGGGATCCTTCTACCGGTTCCCTCTCGTTCATGGGTTCATCGGGTGGCCTCGGTGTTTCCATCTCCATCTCGGTCCGCATCGGGTCCATCACATTCATATCGAGGCCGAGGTCGCGGGCGTGTCTCGGAGGGGGTTGCGGATTGTGTTGGCCTTCAGCCCCCCCGGTCTCTCAAACGTCGAGCCGGTCTCGAATGATGCTCGGATCTTCCGGGTCCTTCCTTTTTCGAGGGGTGGGAAATCTTCAAGGGATGAGCCATTTTCAATACAAGGTACATTTGACTCGATCTCTTTGTCTCCCCTATTTAGGAGAAGGTTATCCTTCAACGTGTAGACCATGGCCGGAGGTGGACCGGCGAGGAGAGGCTGTGCCGCCGTTGCATCGAGTGTCTCCGCGGCAGCCAAATCGATGATATGGAGGATATCATTCTTTTTTGGCTCCATGTGCTGCATTGGGTGAGATGAGCACGGCTCCACATGTGCCTTCCGATTTTGGAAAGGGACAAAAGCACTTTCCGAAAGGTGGTTTGTTCTTGAAGCCATTTCGGGAAATTTGACTAACTCATTCCCCAAGGTACTTTTTGGCTTGCATGCAGCGGCCAAATCCTCTTGAGATACGCCTAGGGTTCCACCAACATCACCTTCAACGGTCATCTCGTCCATGGCGGTTCCATAGTCGAGGGGTGGCGCCGCCTCTGCTGCCGGAGCGTCTCCATGAACCACCACCTCCATGTGGGCTTCATCCTCGGGGTTAGAAACCTTAGGAAGGGTTCCCGAGCCTTGTGCATCATGCCTATCGGTAGGGCATGTCGGAAATAATGTTACCTTGCATTTGGGGTTATCTATGGCGGAGCTCGGGTCGGGGCCGTCGGCCTCGGAGGTCTCTTCTTCTCCAAAGTCAAGCTTCTTCCTAAGTTGTTTGTCCTCCGGGAGAAGGGAGGGTACAAATCTTTTCCGGCCAAGGCCTTTGGTGAGAGGTGCCGGCGTGCCCTTCCTAGCCATCCTCCTATTCTTCTTGTTTTGCAATTTCACTCCTTTGGCCGGATGCCTCGGTGTTGGGTCATCGCTTGAGTGAAAGACCATGAGTTGGTCCGGGATATGCCTAGCCTCCTCGGGGTCCGGTGGGGCCGGAGTGGGGTTCGAGGGGGTATCCGGCATGGCCGATCTAGAGAGTGACCGGTCAAAGGCTGACCTTGAGGGCCGGTCGTGGGGGCTCACGGTTGAGAGCGCCGACCAGGTCGGGTGAAGGGTTGACGACGCCGTACAAGGATTGAGAATCGTCGGGGTTGGCAGCGGGTGGGGCGCCGACCGGCGTGGGAAGGGTCTCGGCGGGCTGTGGGGTGGGGGGGCGAGTTGTGGTGGTCGGCGGGCAAGAGTAGCGGCTGTTCGGGTGTGTATGAGGGGTGGCGGGAAATCAAAATGGGGGTATTGCTAGAGAGAAGTGAGAGCGTCTCTCTCTAGAATTTTGGCTCGGTGTCATCTCCCAAAGGGTTGTGTGTCGGGTTGTCTTTGAATTTAGCCCCAAGGTTTGTTTCGGTTTGTGGTCCTTTGATCGGATCCTTGTCGTTCATGGCTTCATCGGGAGGCCGGGCCGTCCCCATCTCCATCTCGTTCCTCGTCGGGTCCTTCGCATGCATGCCCGCGGCCGAGGATGTGGTCAAGTCTCGGAGGGGGTTTTGGGTAGATTTGGTCATCGGCCAGCCCGGCTTCGTTAGGGTAGCTCCATGTAAGGCATATGTGGTTCGGTGTCTTTGTCTTTCCCATTTGTAACGAGGTCGACTCTTGGCATATTAGCCTTGGCCGGCGAGGTTCCGGCGAGGAGGGGTTGCGCCGCCTTCGAATCAAGCACCTCCGCCACGGTCAAGTCAATGATTTGGAGGATCTCCATTCTTTTTGGCTCCACTTGCTGCATTGGTGGGGGTGAGCATGGCTCCACATGTGACTTCCGATTTTGGTAAGGGACAAAAGCACTTTCCGAAAGGCAATTTGTTCCCATACCCATTTCGGGTAAGTTGACTATCTCGCTCCCCAATGAGCTTTTTGTCACACATGCAACTTCCAAATCCTCTTGGGATACGACTAGGGGCCCATCTTCCTCACCTCCAACGGTCGTTTCACCCATGACGGGTACAATGTCGGACGGTGGCGCGGCGTCGGCGGCCAGAGCTTCTCCATATACCACCATCTCCATATGGCCTCCACCCTCATCGGTAAGGTCCTTAGGATGAGATTCCATATCTTGTGCTTCTTTGTTATCCACGAAGTAAGTCGGGAAGAGTGTTACCTTGCATTTAGGGCTGTCAAGGGCGGCTCAATGGTTGTTTGTTTTGGCTGCAATTGCTGTTGGTAATGCACAGGTGTGGGTCCGCCTTAACCCTCCACCCTCGGGGTGCTTTTAAAAAAAAAAAAAAAAAAGCAAGGAGAGCTCGTGAGGTTGAGAGAAAAAAAAGCGAGGGCATTGAAAAAGAGTCGAGTGAAAAGAGTCGAGAGAAAAGTAAGAATGAGGGAAAAGAAAAAAAGAATTTCTATGTGAGAGCAAAAGAAATAAAGAGTGCAATAGTTAAAGAAAAGAGTGTTTTCATCTTAGTGTACAAAGAGTCTTTGTTTACCACTAACGAATTAACCACTTCTTTGTCAAGTACTTTTGTGTCTCTTTTACAAGAATTCGAGGATGTCTTTCCCGAGGATGAACCAAGTGGATTACCTCCATTAAGAGGTATTGAACATCAAATTGACTTTGTTCCCGGTGCAGTTCTACCAAACCGACCAGCCTATAGGGCCAATCCCGAAGAGACTAAGGAAATTCAAAGGCAAGTGCAAGAGTTGTTGGAGAAAGGAAAAATCCGTGAGAGCATGAGTCCATGTGCTGTGCCGGTAATTGTTGTTTCTAAGAAAGATGGATCATGGAGGATGTGCACCGACTGTCGAGCAATCAACAAAATCACTGTAAAGTATCGCTATCCTATTCCTAGGCTAGATGATATGCTTGATGAATTGCATGGATCTGTTGTGTTTAGTAAGATCGATTTGAAAAGTGGTTATCATCAAATTCGCATTAGAGAAGGAGATGACTGGAAAACAGCCTTTAAAACAAAATTTGGTCTATATGAGTGGTTAGTCATGCCTTTTGGTTTAACTAATGCACCAAGCACTTTCATGAGATTGATGCACCATGTTTTGAGAAAATTCATTGGAAAATTTGTGGTTGTTTATTTTGATGATATTCTTGTCTATAGCAAAAATGTGGATGAACATCTTAACCATGTGCATGCTATTTTGGACACCTTACGAAAAGAATCATTGTATGCTAATCTCAAGAAGTGTTCATTTTGCATGGATAAAGTTGTTTTTCTTGGTTTTGTTATAACTGCTAATGGGATTGAAATGGAAAAGGAGAAGGTGAAAGCTATTTTAGAATGGCCAATTCCTCAAAATGTAGCACAAGTAAGAAGTTTTCATGGTCTTGCAAGTTTTTATAGGAGGTTTGTCAAGGATTTTAGTACAATTGCTGCACCTTTGAATGAAATTGTGAAAAAGGATGTTTGTTTTTATTGGGGAGAAAAACTTCTCGGCCCTCAAGCCTTTGAGCCGGATAAGCTTCAGAACATTGGATTCGCTTCAGTGTCCGACGGCATCCCGGCCATCTACTTCTCCGGAGCGGAAACTCAAAAGCTTGCTGAGAGCATGGGACACGCCATTGTGGGTAAGTTCTCTCACTCTATCCCTACCGGACTGCAAATCCAAAAGACTCTCGATAATATTAAACTCCGGTGTGGATTCAGTTGGAAGTACATTAATGCTAAACATATTCTCATTCAATGCGAGGACTTGGCGGACTATGCCCGAATCCTTGGAGGCCCAAGGGGTACGCCCGTATGGCTCATTGACCGTCACCCGATGAGGGTCTTCAAATGGTCCCCGGACTTTGATGCATACTGCGAGTCCCCCATTGCGGCAATTTGGTGCAACCTAATTGGCCTCCCCATTCATCTTTTCGACCAATCCGCCTTATTCGCCATCGGCAAGCTTCTCGGCACTCCAATACAGATTGATCGAGCCACGGCAAACAAGACTCGGCTTTCATTTGCCCGAATTTGTGTCGAGATAGACATCACAAAACCGTCTACCGAAGAGATAATCCTTGACCTTGGTGGGCGAGAAACAGTGCAGCGGGTCCGATGGGACAAGATACCATCATATTGTCAAGAATGTAAACACGTCGGCCATGCAAGTGAGGTGTGCTATGCGACGGGCAAGAAGGAACGGCCGCCAAAGAGAAACTACCATAACGGCCCGCCTAAACAGTCACAACCCGAGAGACAAACCGAGAAGGGGAAGCAAGATACGGGGAAGAATGCCCCCAGCTCCAATGAATGGAAACGTTATGGGAAGAAGCAAGGCAAGGCCGGTGATCGACCAAACAATAACAAAACAAATGGGGAGGATATCGGTGGTACTTCCTGGGAGGGACCGAACTCGAAAATGCCGGGCTCAAGACCGGACTCTAGAATGCCGGACTCTGCTTTGGGGAGCGGACCGAGCTCCGGAACTCAAAATGCCGGGCTCAAGGCCGGGACCGAGGTTGGGAAGTCCCCACCGAACCGGGGGAACCCATTGCATCCCACCTCCGAACCACCATCACCACGTGGGAACATGGACGTGGAGTGGGGCTCCCCTAATGCGAGGCGCTCGGTCTCACCAGCTCGTCGAGGGAATCCGAGAGGAGGCGCGCGCCATGCCATGACAAGGGGGCGTGGGTTCTTCTCGGCAAAGAACCACATGAGTACTAACCGATATTACTCTCTCATGGCGAACGGAGAATTTGATGTTGAGAATTGTGGGGATGCGGACGAAGACCCCATGGAGTTGCACATGGGGGTCGAGAGGTTAGGAGGCAACAGTTCGGCCGACGATGCCGAGGAGGTCGCCCCGAACAAAGAGCAACACCGCACTGACTACCAAGGAGGGCCTTCAGCCTCTTTGGGTACGCACCCTTCCTGTTAATGATGTCGTACAATTTCATGTTTTGGAACGTGAGGGGGATTGCGAATGCGCCCACTCAAAACGTTCTAAAAAGACTTATTGATTGTCATAATGTTTTATTTCTTGCAATAATGGAACCGCTCACACACCCGGACCCGGACCGATTCTCTAAGGCCTTGGGGCTGCCCTTCATTGGTTCGAACACGAACGGGAAGATTTGGATGTTCGCGGAAGAGGGGTCCACTTTTGATATTGAGAATGACTCGGAACAAATCCTTCACGGTTACCTCAAGTCCCACCGCCTTGCTAGGCCGGTGGCCATTTCAGCCGTGTACGCCAAATGTACAAGGGCTGAACGACATCAATTATGGGACAAGATGAGAGAGATTGCCGGGCCTCTCGAGGGAACACCTTGGATCATCGGTGGCGATTTCAACACCATTCTATCACACCAAGACAGAGTCGGAAGTGATACTAACCGGCAAGCCGAGATGGTTGATTTTGCGGAGGCAACGGAAGACTGTAGGCTGCTTGATCCTGGTTTCGATGGAGCGGCATTCACTTGGGCCAAGAATGGCCTCTTTGAAAGGTTGGATAGAGTGCTTGTCAGTGAGGATTGGACTAAGACCTTCGAGGCTACTCGGGTTACGAATCTCCCCCGGGTTGCCTCGGACCATGGACCAATTCTTGTCAGGTGCACGAAGATGAACACATCCGCTGGAGCCAAGGCATTCAGGTTCCAGAACATGTGGATCCGACATGAAGGATTCATGGCCGTAGTGCAAAAAGCATGGGAGGAGCCCACGGGGGCGGGTGGAATCCTAAACATTCAAATCAAGCAGGCCAGAGTTAAAAAGGCCCTTAAGGAGTGGAACAAAGAGGTCTTTGGGAACATCCATGCTAATCTAAAGGGAAAGGAGGAAGAAATTGCTCTGGCTCAAACTAATTTCGAGGCAAGGCCGACTCCGGAGCACAGGACAGCGATCAACAAACACATTGCCGAGTACATCCTTTTGCTGAGAATGGAAGAAGATTTTTGGCGACAGAAGGCAGCTTTGAGGTGGCTTGCCGAGGGAGACAAAAATACCCGGTTCTATCAAAGCTGGGTGAAACAAAAGAGGGTCCGTCTCCGCATCCATTCAATTCGTGTCAATGGGCAGGAGCTCACCGAGGAAGCCGAGATTAAAAAGTCCGCAGTGGAGTTCTTCCAACAACTCCTTGCCCCCAACAATCCGATACTTGAAGACCCAGACCTCGACCTAATCCAGCAGGTCCACTCAGCCGAGCAGTTCGTTGACATCGCAGATGCTCCAAGTGCGGACGAGGTCAGGAGTGCCACCTTTTGCATTTCCGGAGATAGTGCACCCGGACCTGATGGCTTCTCGGCCACCTTCTATCAAGCCTGCTGGTCCATTGTGGGGCCGGAGGTAGTGGAAGCAATCAGACAGTTCTTCAGAGGGGCCTTCCTGCCAAGGAGCATCACGGCCACAAGCATTGTCCTTATCCCAAAGAAGGCATCGCCGGAGTCATGGACCGACTACCGACCCATCAGTCTCTGCAATGTTTTAAACAAGATCATTACCAAGGTACTCACCTCTCGACTCTCTCCTTTCCTCCCACAGGTCATCTCCCCAAACCAAAGTGGTTTTGTCAAAGGTCGGCTCCTTAACGACAACGCACTTCTGGCTCAAGAAATGTTCCATGAGCTTGCTAGATGCTCCCCAGCGCCTAATGTGGCAGTAAAGATTGACATGGCTAAAGCCTATGATAGGGTCCAATGGCCCTTCCTCTTCAAAGTTTTACGCCGTATGGGATTTCCGGATTCATGGATTTCACTTATGGAGAGGTGTATTGGGTATTGCTGGTTCTCGGTCCTTGTTAACGGGGCACCCGCGGGCTTCTTTAGATCAACTCGTGGACTTCGGCAAGGAGATCCGATCTCCCCCGCTCTGTTCGTGATCGCTGCGGAATACCTGTCCCGAGCATTAGATAAGCTCATCCTCGGCCAAAAGGACATGACGTACAAAGCCTCCCGGAGATGCATGGAGATCAGCCATCTAGCCTATGCGGACGACATTATCATCTTCACCCAAGCGGCGGCAAATCCTATGCGCCGGCTAAGAGCTTGTCTTGAAAAGTATGAAAGAGTCTCCGGCCAACAAGTCAGCCTTGCTAAGAGTAATTTCTATATTGCCGAGGCCCATGAGCATTGGGCAAACTCGATCCAGGCGGAAGGGGGCTTCACTAGAGGGGTTTTCCCTTTCCTCTACCTCGGAGTACCTATCTATCGTGGTGTCAAACGCACGGACATGTTCCTCTTTCTTCGAGAAAAGATTGCAAGAAGGATCTCAGGATGGGCACACCGTCACCTATCCTTTGGAGGAAGGCTTACGTTGATTAAGAGCACCCTTGAAGCGATCCCCTTACACATCTTCCAAGCCGTCGAGCCCACGGCCGGTACCCTTAAGCAACTTGATCAACAAATGGCCCGATTCTTTTGGGGGTCTACGAATGAGAAGAAGCGGACCCATTGGATTGGTTGGGAACAAATGTGTCGGCCCACTGATGAAGGAGGCCTTGGGATCCGGAAAACTATGGAGGTCCTCCGCGCCTTCAATATCAAACTTTGGTGGCGCTTTCGGGAGCAAAACTCCCTTTGGGCAAGATACATGATGGCAAAATATTGCACCAACTCCACACCGCTCACCTTGAGACTGCCGAGCAGGAGTAGCCCTACGTGGAGAAGGCTCTCAAGAGCATGGCCCCTCGCACAACCGCACATGAGATGGCTAGTGGGACAAGGGGACATCTACTTCTGGGATGACATTTGGCTTGGCAATAGCCCTCTGAGGGAACTTAGTCTTGATGATAGGGGAAGACCAACCACCCGGGTTTCGGAGTTCATTACTAATGGGGGTTGGGATGTGCCCAAGCTTCAGCTTCTTCACAATCAGGCCGGCCTCCCTCAGCATGTTATCGATGGCATCATTAATACACCGATCCTCCATGATGAACAGGATATCCTGAGGTGGAACCTCTCTATACATGGGGAATTCACGGTGGCTTCGACATGGGACACACTTCGAGGGCGAAACCCGATCATCCAAGGTTTGGGGGACGTTTGGAAGGCAGGCCTCACCAACTCAATAGCCATCTTTATCTGGAGGCTTCTCTCCAATCGGGTGCCGGTTGACACGAAGCTTCAGTGGCGGGAGATTGAGCTAGCCTCTAAGTGCCAATGCTGCCCCCACCGACCGAATACCGAGTCCCTCCAACACCTCTTCATCCAGGGACATGGAGCTCGCAGAGTATGGAGTGAGTTTGACGGTTGGTTCACAGGCCCGTTCCCCCGCATCCATATCAATGATACAATCCCTACGAGAATCGAAGTGTGGGCGCGAAGGTACCAACAGCCGAACAAGAAACATCTTAGCCGAGCCACTCCATACCTCATTCTGTGGTTTATCTGGTCGGAGAGAAACAGGAGTCGCCACCAAGGCACACAGTTTAAACCACAAAACGTGGTATGGCAGGTCCACATGTTCATTCGGAATGCTATGTCCAATGGAAGCTTGAAGCCGAAACATTGGAAGGGAGTTAAACTTGGAATCAACATTCCTCAAGCGGCGGCAATCAGGGCGCTACCCCTAGCCATGGCAATCAAATGGAACCCCCCGGACCAGCCGTGGATAAAGCTCAACACCGATGGCTCCTACAATGAAGCGAACGGTAGAACAGGGGCTGGAGGGATTATTCGAGACCACTTGGGTAAGATGCTCGTCGCCTTCAGCACACCCCTAGAAGCACACTCGGCGTTAGAGGCGGAGCTGTTGGCCATGCTCCACGGGCTAAATATAGCCAAAGAACTCGCCCTACCAATCTGGATTGAGTCCGATGCAGAGCAAGCAATCAAATTGGTCAATGGGACAGGATGGGGCCCGGCACTCGTCCGGCAAGCGGTGGCGCAACTAACCCTTCATAAACGCCAACTCAAATTCCGAGCCACCTTCATACACAGGGAGGGGAACAAAGCGGCGGATTTCCTTGCGAAAATGGGGCTAATCCAAGACAGTGGTCTACGAATGTACTACAACTCAGCACCGAGAGAACTGTTGGACTTGGTTAGATTGGACGAGATGGGAGTGTCGCACATCCGATACCTTGACGGGAACGGGCATTAAAGTTGATAATGAGACGATGGGAGACAATAGTGACTAGCTTTTTGGTTAATTGTATTTTGGAAAAGAGTATGATGAGGTCCGAACCTTGTGGGATTGGACCGCATACTACTCTTGATTTGTTACGGCACACCACTTTTGGGTGTGGCCACGCCTTGTAATTACCGCCTTTGGAATGATAGGGATGAGGGACCCACGAACCCTCCACCGTAGAGGTGTTTGATAAAAAAAAAAAAAAAAAAAAAAAAAAAACTTACAACTGCACCAATTCTTTCTTTGCCTAACTTTGATAACATGTTTGAGCTTGAATGTGATGCATCTGGAGTAGGCATCGGAGCTGTTTTGTTGCAGGATGGAAAGCCAATCGCTTACTTTAGCGAAAAGTTGAAAGGAGCTCAATCGAACTATCCAACGTATGACAAGGACTTCTATGCGTTGGTTAGAGCTTTGGAAACATGGCAGCATTTACTTGTGGCCTAGAGAGTTTGTAATTCATACGGATCATGAATCTCTCAAGTACTTGAAAGGTCAAGGTAAGCTTAGCAAGAGACATGTTAAGTGGGTGGAATTCATTGAATCATTTCCCTATGTAATCAAATACGAAAAGGGAAAAGAAAACATTGTGGCTGATGCATTGTCTCGGAGGTACATTTTGATCACTAATTTGAGTTCTAAGTTGCTTGGTTTTGAGTTGATTAAGGAAATGTATGATAATGACCCGGACTTTTCTTCTATCTATTTAGCTTGTGAGCATGCTGCATTTGACAAGTTCTATAGGCATGATGGCTATTTGTTTAGAGAAAATAAACTGTGCATTCCTAAAGGTTCTATGCGTGAATTGCTTGTGCGTGAAGCACATGGTGGTGGTTTAATGGGGCATTTTGGAGTCCATAAGACAATGGATGTTTTGCATGAACATTTCTTTTGGCCTAAAATGCGTGTGGATGTTGAAAGAATTTGTAAAAGATGCATAACTTGCATGCAAGCCAAGTCTAAATCACACCCACATGGTTTGTACAAACCGTTACCAATTCCTAGTGCACCTTGGGAGGATATTTCAATGGACTTTGTTGTTGGTTTGCCAAGAACAAAAAGAAGTAGAGATTCAGTTTTTGTGGTTGTTGATAGATTTTCAAAAATGGCACATTTTATTCCATGTCACAAAACTGATGATGCATCTCATATCGCTGATTTGTTCTTTAAAGAAATTGTCCGTTTGCATGGTGTTCCTAGATCAATTGTGAGTGATCGAGATGCTAAATTTGTGAGTCATTTTTGGCGAGTGTTGTGGAATAAGTTAGGAACTAAACTCTTGTTTTCTACTACTTGTCATCCACAAACTGATGGACAAACTGAAATAGTTAATAGGACTTTGTCTCAATTACTACGAACTTTAGTTAAAAAGAACTTGAAAAGTTGGGAGGAATGCTTACCTTTTGCTGAATTTGCTTATAATCGAAGTGTTCATTCTGCTACTAACTTTTCTCCATTTGAAGTTGTGTATGGTTTTAATCCATTGAGCCCACTAGATTTGATCCCAATACCTATTGAAGATCGTGCAAGTCTTGATGGAAAAGCTAAGGCCGAAATGGTGAAAAGATTGCATGAAAGGGTAAGACTCAACATTGAAAAGAGGACAGAACAATATGCAAAGCAAGCCAACAAGGGTCGGAAACAAGTCATCTTTGAGCCGGGAGATTGGGTTTGGTTGCATATGAGAAAGGAGAGATTTCCTTCGAAAAGAAAGTCCAAGTTGCAGCCAAGAGGAGATGGACCATTCCAAGTGATTGGAAAAGTCAATGATAATGCTTACAAACTTGACTTACCTGGTGAGTTTAATGTAAGTGCTACTTTCAATGTTTCTGATTTATCTCCTTATGTTGGTGAATTAGATTCGAGGACGAATCCTCTTGAAGAAGAAGGGAATGATGGAGCTACACCCAAGCTGATCTACAAGGACAAGAAGATGGATCCATTGTTCATTCAAAGTGGACCAATTACAAGAGCTAGAGCTAAGAAGATAAAGGAGTCCATGATGCTTTTAGTTGATGAAGTAAAAGCCCAATTCCAAGACCAATCTATATTCGGCCTAATGGTGAATATTATTCAAGTTAGTGGGCAGCCCAATGCATGAAGTTTTGAGTCACTATATATCACATTTTGGAGGCCCAAATTGAAGATACATGATGCATTTTCGTCCAAGTTGGAGCAACCAAAATGAAGAGTCATTTTTAAGTTACTTTTTTAGTTAAATAAGTGACTTTAGATGTCCTAAAGTCACACCAATAGTTTAGGAGTTACTTTTCACTTATTATGAGTCATTCTAAAGGTCTTAAGTTGTACTAATGATATGAGACTTTCAAGAGTCCATTCTAGCCTATAAATAGGCTTGTAAGCATGTCATTTGAGGACACCATTGATCAAATACGAAAATAGACTTTGTCTTGTGAGTTGAATTCTCTTTGTAGAGTTTTTCACTTGTTTGGAACTTATCAAGATACTTTGAGCAAGTTCTTGTGGCGTTCAACCACACCGAGGTTCTTGGCTGATCATATAGCCAACGGGTCGAGGTTTTCCAAGCTCTGGAAGTGGATCAAACCAGATTATCAATCAAGGGAGTCCGCTGCCAAACCTTATACGTGGGGTTCTTGGATCAATATATCCAACGGGTCCTTCGTCCTATCCCAATCCATATCACATTTGGCGTACACGGCCGAGATAGCTAGAGGGCTAGCAATGCGATGTGACTTGAGCCTCCCGTGAAAGATTTGTTCGGAGTCCCAATCAATATCAAAAGTAGAGCCTTCTTCTGCAAACAACCAAATCTTGCCGCTTGTGTTCGAGCCGATGAAGGGCAGCCCCACGGCCTTGGAGAAATGGACCGGATCAGGGGTTGTAAGCGGTTCCATTATTGCAAGAAATAACACATTATGACATTTAATCAATCTTTTCAATACGTGTTGGGTTGACGCATTTGCGATCCCCCTCACGTTCCAAAACATGATGTTGTAAGATATCATTAAGAGATGGGGTAATTACCCGAAGGGGATGAAGGCCCTGCCTGACATTGGATGATTTGTTGCTCTTTGTTCTTTGCGTGATCCTCGGCATCGCTTAGGTGAAGATTGCCTCCCCCCGTCTCGCACCCCACTTGCGCGTCCATGACCGAGCCTTCCGCATCCCCACAATTGTCAACATCAAATTCTCCACTCTCCATGAGGGAGTAGTGTTGGTTAGTGCTCATATGGTTTTTCATCGTGAAGAATCCACGTCCCCTCGTCATGGAATGCCGCGCGCCCCCTCTCGAGTTCCCGCGTGTAAACGGGTAAGCCACACGTTTCTCATTGGGGCCTCCCCTCCCCGCCTCCGAATGTTCATGCATTGGCGTCGGTGTCTCAAAGTGCGAATATGGTGGTTCCCTTTAGTTCCCATCCCCGAGCTTTACCCCCATATCGTATGTTCCGCTATGCATTTCACTCCCCTCGTGAGGTTCCCCCATTATGTCCGGTCCCTCCCAAATTGTTTCAACGGCACCTTCTCCAAGTGAGTTGTTGCCTGATCTATCACCCGCCTTTCCTTTTTTCCTTCCTTGGCATTTCCATTCATTTGAGTTAGGGGCGCTTGTCGCCATGTCTTGCTTTCCTTTCCCACCTTGGTCCGCGGGTTGTGGCTGATTTGGTGGGGCGGTGTGGTAGTTCCTCCTCGGTGGCCTTTCCCTCTTCCCCGTTGCATAGCACGCATCACTCGCATGACCTACATGCTTGCATTCTTGGCAATAAGATGGTATCTTGTCCCACAGCACATGCTGCACCGTTTCTCGACCACAAATATCAAGGATTATTTCTTCGGGAGGCGGTTTTGTGATGTCTATCTCAATGCAAATTTGAGCGAAGGATGGTCTAGACTTGTTGGCCGTGGCTCGGTCGACTTGGATGGGGGTACCAAGGAGCTTGCCGATGGCGAATAAGGCGGATTGATCAAAGAGGTGGATTGGGAGCCCGATTATATTATACCATATTGCTGCAATCGGGGACTCACAATATGCGTCGAAATCCGGGGACCATTTGAAAAACCCTCATTGGGTGACGATCCATGAGCCATACGGGTGTTCCCTTTGGTCCTCCGAGAAGTCGTGCATAATCCGACAATTCCTCGCATTGAATAAGGATATGTTTAGCGTTAAAGTATTTCCAACTAAAACCACGCCGAAATTTGACACTTTCTAGGGCTTTTTGAATTTGGAGTCCCGTTGGGATAGAATGAGAAAACTTACCCACAATGGCGTGCCCCATGCTTTCGGCCAGCTTTTGCGTTTCGGCCCCGGAGAAGTAGATGGTCGGGATGCCATTGGACACGGAGGCAAAGCCAATGTTATTAAGCTTTTCCGGCTCGAAGGCTTGAGGGCCCTTTGGGTCGTTAGATCCTTTAAGGAGGTCCGCCATCGACTTCGGCTTGCCGGGGTAGCCCGAGGGCGGCACCCCCCCCCCCCTTGTTGGGTGCCGATATTCGGACCCCATGGTGCGGCTGTTTGTTTTGGGATGTCCATTGCCGTCGGCTGGGTCGATGCTCTCGAACTCACGCCCTCCCCCTCGGCTTCACAATGGTTGGCCATAGCCATGCTTAGGTTCACCTCGGCCAAGGGAGGGTTAACACTTGTGCCGGCGCTTTGTAGCGGTTGGTTTCCCCACTTCGTCCGAACCCCAAGTTGAGCGTCCCTTGGGTGTGACTTTCTGGCTTCAAAGGTGTATCGTATTTTGAGTGTCCTACCTTTTCCAAGGGGGGGAAAATCCTCATACGATGGGTTGTGTGTCGCCGCACTCGAAGGCATTGCTGGTTCAATTCTCGGCTGGCGAGTATTGTATGGCTCTGGTGCCATGGGTTCGGTTTCCGGCGGCCCAGCGGTTAGAAGTGGTTGCGCGGCCAAGGCATCAATCATTTCCGCCGAGTCCAAAGCGGCTAGGTGGATGAGCTCCGCCTCCTTTGGTAGCTTAGGGTTCTCAATTTCGATGGGTTCACGTGAACCTTTGGTGCGGAAAGGCACAAAAGCACTTTCGGAAGTTACTTTTGTCCCTATAGCTGAATTGGGTAACTTGCCTTGCTGCAAAAAGGATATCATATTTGGTTGTTTTGAGGCTTCAACAGCTCCTTGTGGACCAGCAGCACGTGATGTCCCAGCTTGGCAAGGCGCCAATTGACTTTCGAAGGGTGGAAGTGTTGGTGTGGCCAATTCGGGCAAGTTGACTATCTCGGCCTCCAAAGCTCCCTGTCCCATTCTAGGACCATCTCTCACCACTCGCACATCATGGAGGCTGGAGTCCCCACCATCGGCGATGACCCCCCCAACACCGTCGGACTCATGGCCGGCGGCTGAGCCACCCATGGCCGAATCAGCGTCGGCGTGGGCCTTGATGCGCATTCTTTCACTTTCAGCATTGGGGCATAGAGGGGGCTTGTCCGGCGTTTGGCTATCACTTGCGAGTTGGTCGGAGCTCGCGGGGAAAATGACCGTTTTGCACTTGAGATTTCCGGCGAAGGCGCCATCTTCGTCACCAAAAGAAAATTTCTTTGGTAGTTGTTTATCCTCCGGGAGTGGGGAGAGGATGAAGCGTTTCCGGCCATCTCCCTTCGAAGGAGGAGCCGGAGTATTCTTGCGGGCCTTGTACCTCGCCTTGCTCTCCTTCACTTTCATGGCTTTAGTCGGAGGTTTGGGTAGCTCCTCCTCGGGGGACCGAAAGACCATTTGCTGGTCCGTGAGTTCGCGCGCTTTCAGGGTCCGGTTGGGGGTCCGGCATGTCCGGCCGTGGAGCAAAGACCGGCGTAGATGCGAGTGGACAAGCTCTTGTGAGGATCAGCCGGTTCGGGGGATTGGGGACAACCACCAAGGAGGGTGATGAACGGTGAAGAACCATCGGAGGAGGGAGTGGTGCGTGGCATGGGTGCCGAGGTGGTGGGAGGTTGGCGGCGGAGGTCAAAGGTGGGGCAATAGGGTGGAGTATTTTAGAGAGAAGGAGGAGCTTCTCTCAAAAGGTCCCGAAAACCTCTTTGTTCCACTCCTTTAGTGCTCTTTTACCTCTGGAATGTTTAATTTAGATGTTTAGAAGGCCGCCCGCCCCAGTGGGCTCTTCCCATGCATTCTTAACTATAGCCAAAAATCCCTCATGTCGGATCCACATGTTCTAGAACCTGAATGCCTTCCCCCCCGATGGCAATGTTCGACATTTTGCATCGTGCTAGGACTGGTCTGTGGTCCGAGGTGATTCGTGGGAGGTTCGTTACTCGGGTGGCCTCGAAGACCCTAGTCCAAGCCTCATTAACAAGCACTCTATCCTGCCGTTCAAATAGACCGTTTGTGGCCCAAGTAAATTCCGCCCCATCGAACCCTAGGTCCACGAGTCGGCAATCCTCAATTGCCTCTGCAAAATCGACCATCTCGGCCTGCCGGTTGGTGTCGCTCCCAATTCAGTTCCGGTGGGATAGAATGGTGTTGAAGTCACCACCTATAATCCATGGTATTCCCTCGAGGGTTCCAGCTATCACTCTCATCTTATCCCACAAAAGGTATCTCTCAGATCTTGTGCATTTGGCGTACACGGCCGAGATAGCTAGAGGGCTAGCAATGCGATGTGACTTGAGCCTCCCGTGAAAGATTTGTTTGGAGTCCCAATCAATATCAAAAGTAGAGCCTTCTTCTGCAAACAACCAAATCTTGCCGCTTGTGTTCGAGCCGATGAAGGGCAGCCCCACGGCCTTGGAGAACCGGACCGGATCAGGGGTTGTAAGCGGTTCCATTATTGCAAGAAATAACACATTATGACATTTAATCAATCTTTTCAATACGTGTTGGGTTGACGCATTTGCGATCCCCCTCACGTTCCAAAACATGATGTTGTAAGATATCATTAAGAGATGGGGTAATTACCCGAAGGGGATGAAGGCCCTGCCTGACATTGGATGATTTGTTGCTCTTTGTTCTTTGCGTGATCCTCGGCATCGCTTAGGTGAAGATTGCCTCCCCCCGTCTCGCACCCCACTTGCGCGTCCATGACCGAGCCTTCCGCATCCCCACAATTGTCAACATCAAATTCTCCACTCTCCATGAGGGAGTAGTGTTGGTTAGTGCTCATATGGTTTTTCATCGCGAAGAATCCACATCCCCTCGTCATGGAATGCCGCGCGCCCCCTCTCGAGTTCCCGCGTGTAGACGGGTAAGCCACACGTTTCTCATTGGGGCCTCCCCTCCCCGCCTCCGAATGTTCATGCATTGGCGTCGGTGTCTCAAAGTGCGAATATGGTGGTTCCCTTTGGTTCCCATCCCCGAGCTTTACCCCCATATCGTATGTTCCGCTATGCATTTCACTCCCCTCGTGAGGTTCCCCCATTATGTCCGGTCCCCCCCAAATTGTTTCAACGGCACCTTCTCCAAGTGAGTTGTTGATTGATCTATCACCCGCCTTTCCTTTTTTCCTTCCTTGGCGTTTCCATTCATTTGAGTTAGGGGCGCTTGTCGCCATGTCTTGCTTTCCTTTCCCACCGTGGTCCGCGGGTTGTGGCTGATTTGGTGGGGCGGTGTGGTAGTTCCTCCTCGGTGGCCTTTCCCTCTTTCCCGTTGCATAGCACGCATCACTCGCATGACCAACATGCTTGCATTCTTGGCAATAAGATGGTATCTTGTCCCACCGCACTTGCTGCACCGTTTCTCGACCACAAATATCAAGGATTATTTCTTCGGGAGGCGGTTTTGTGATGTCTATCTCAATCCAAATTCGAGCGAAGGATAGTCTAGACTTGGATAGGGGTACCAAGGAGCTTGCCGATGGCGAATAAGGCATATTGATCAAAGAGGTGGATTGGGAGCCCGATTAGATTACACCAAATTGCTGCAATCGGGGACTCACAATATGCGTCGAAATCAGGGGACCATTTGAAAAACCCTCATTGGGTGACGATCAATGAGCCATACGGGTGTTCCCTTTGGTCCTCCGAGAAGTCGTGCATAATCCGACAAATCCTCGCATTGAATAAGGATATGTTTAGCGTTAAAGTATTTCCAACTAAAACCACGCCGAAATTTAATCCATGATCAAAGCCGATACCCTCCTATCCTCCAATTCAGACTATTCTTCATCCTCTTGTTGGACCCGAATGTTCGGAACTCCCATTGCTTCCATCCTAGTAATCGCGCTGAGGTGTCTCGGCATCGTGTGGGCACTCATTCGGTAGTAGTTGTGACACTCTAATCCCATTTTAGCTAGTAGATCTCCGGCCCTATTCCCTTCCCGATGAATGAAAGTGGCGCGCACGTCTTGATGGCGCTTGAGGAGTGAGATTTGCGCCAAAACCCGGCTGGTGTGTGCCGGACCCCAACTTGTACCATTTAGGAGCTGGACCGCTTGTTGTGCATCCGATTCAATCCAGATAGGTCGATTGAATTCTCAGGCCTGGTTCAGACCGAGATGAACGGCATGGAGCTCCGCCTCCAGGACTGAGTGAGCCTCCAGCGGGGAAGCGAACGCTGCAAGCACTTTTCCGGTATGGTCTCGGATGTTACCACCTCCCACGGCTTTATCCGAAGCTTCCACATACGCACCATCGGTGTTAAGCTTAATCCAGGGGTCATCCGGCGGGTGCCATTTAATTGCCACCACTAGCGGCCTATGGCTCCGTGATCCATCATTGCTTGGGATGGTGATTTTGAGGCGAACTCCCTTCCAATGCTTCCTCTTGTATATCCCGTTAGCCATATTATTTCTGACGAAGACTTGCACTTGCCAAACAACATTAAATGGCTTAAATTGTACCGACTGGTGGTGGCTTCTATTCCGTTCTGCCCAAATGAACCAAAATATGAGATACGGCAAGGCCCGGCTTAAGTGTTTCCTACCCAGTTGGCGAGCTCTCTTTGCCCAGACTTCAAGCCGATCTGGTATAGTGTCATTGATCCGTAGAGGTGATGAAGAGCCCTCAAACCATGCATCAAATTCCCTCCATATCCCGCGAGCCCCTTCCCCTTGAATGAAGAGATGTTGGAGAGATTCGATCCTTGGTCTATGTGGGCAGCATTGACATTTGGACCCCAATTCCATTCGTCTCCATTGTAGCTTTGTATCCACTGGGATGCGGTTGGAGAGTAGTCTCATCCTCTGGACTAAATGTTGTGCTAAATGTTGTGCTAGGCCCGCTTGTGCTTGAAGGATTCGTATCTTAGTCTCATCCCATGCACCATCGGTAATATAATCCGCCACACGCTCAAGAGGATCTCTCCTATCATCAAGGCTGAGATCTCTTAAGGGAACCTCTCCGAGCCATAAGTCGTCCCAGAAAAGCATCTTACCTTCTCCCACCACCCATCGAATGTGCGGTTGAGTCTGGGCCCGAGCCTTTAAAATTCTCTTCCAGGTAGGGCTGCCCCTCCCCATGGCTTTAGCTGTGAGTGGAGAAGCCTTATGGCAATATTTAGTCATCATGTACGTAGCCCAAAGGGAGTTTTGTTCCCTAAACCGCCACCACAACTTGATATTAAAAGCACGTAAGACTTCCTTGATCTTCCGAATGCCCAAGCCTCCTTCAGCCGTGGGTAGGCAGACCTGGTCCCAACAAATCCAGTGCGTCCTTTTCTTCTCATTAGTTGACCCCCAAAAGAATCTAGCAATCTGCTGATCCAATAGCTTGAGGGCACAACCCGTAGGCTCGATAGCTTGAAAAATGTGTAGAGGGATCGCTTCTAGTGTACTTTTAATCAAAGTGAGTCTCCCCCCAAAGGAGAGGTGCCGATGGGCCCACCCAGAGATCCTAGCCGAGATTTTCTCCCGGATGAACAAGAACATACTCGTGCGCTTAACCCCCCGGTAAATAGGGACTCCAAGGTAAAGGAAGGGAAACGTACCTCGAGAGAAACCTCCTTCGCTTTGTATTGTGTTTGTCCACCCTTCATGGGCCTCGGCAATATGGAAGTTGCTCTTACCGAGGTTGATTTGCTGACCAGACTCCTCAGCATAGTGATCCAGACAGCCACGAAGCCTTCGAAGGGGGTTCACGGCCGCTTGCGTGAAGATAATGATGTCATCCGCATAGGCAAGGTGGCTGATCTCCATACTTCCCCGGGTTGCTTTGAATGTCATCTCTTTTTTCCCCAGGATGAGTTTATCAAGTAGTCTCGAGAGATAGTCCGCCGCTAGAACGAAGAGAGCGGGGGAGATGGGATCCCCTTGCCTTAGTCCACGGGTGGATTTGAAGAAGCCTGTCGGCGCCCCATTGGTAAAAATCGAAAACCAACAGGATCCAATGCACCTTTCAATGAGCGTCACCCATTGCTCGGGGAAGCCCATGTGCTTAATGACTTTAAGGAGGAACGGCCATTGGACTCGATCATAGGCCTTAGCCATATCAATCTTAATTGCAACGTTAGGGGCCGGGGAGCTTCGATGGAGCTCATGGAACATCTCTTGTGCAAGGAGCACATTATCATTGAGAAGCCTTCCTTTGACAAACCCACTTTGATTCGGAGCGACAACACAAGGGAGAAGTGGGGCAAGTCGCTTCGTGAGGACTTTAGTAATCACCTTATTGATCACATTGCACAAGCTAATTGGTCGGTAGTCTCCCCAAGTCTCAGGTATAGGCTTTTTGGAGATGAGAACTATGCTCGTGGCCGTGAAGCTTCGAGGGAAGAAGGCCCCACCAAAAAATTGCCTAACCGCATCCACCACATCTGGTCCCACAATGCCCCAACAAGCTTGGAAGAATAATGCCGAGAATCCATCCGGGCCCGGAGCACTATTGGCCGAGATGTCAAATACCACTCGTTTCACCTCATCCGCAGCCGGAGGCTTCGGGAGGTCCGTGAGAAGTTCCGAGGAGGGGTGTCGTTGTAGGAGACTAAGGTCCGGATCCACGAGTTCCGGACAGCTCGGGGCTAGGAGGTTCTGAAAGAACTCAACCGCTGACTCTTTGATGGCCTTGTCATCAGTGAGTTCACACCCATTAACGTTGATCTTGTGGATGCGTAGCCGGATCTTCTTCTGCTTCACCCAGCTTTGGTAGAACCTAGTATTTTATCCCCTTCTTCTAGCCAACGGAGGGCCGCCTTCTGCCGCCAAAAATCTTCCTCCATTTTAAGAAGAAGTATATACTCGGCAATCTGTCTGTTGACCTCCGTTCTATTCCGGGCCGAGGGGTCACCTTCGAACTCCGCTTGTGCCTCAATGCTTTCTTCACAGGTTTTTAAGTTGGAGTGAATATTCCAAAAACCTCTTTGTTCCACCTTTTAAGCGTACTCTTGATCCTTGCTAACTTGATCTTCAAATTGAAGATGCCCTCGGCCTCCGTGGGAACCATCCAATCTTCTTTCACCAAGTCACCGAAACCCTCATGCCGGACCCACATGTTTTGGAACCTGAACGCTTTCCCGCTCGTAAAGATGTTAGTCAACCTGCATCTAACAAGGAGAGGCCCGTGATCAGACGCGATGCGTGGGAGGTTTGTGACTCTTATTGCCTCAAACGTTTGAGCTGTCGTCTCGCTAATCAACACCCTGTCCAACCTTTCCATAAGGCCATTCATAGCCAAAGTGAACTCTGATCCATCGTAGCCCGGGTCCATAAGACCACAGTCCTCAATGGCTTCGGCAAAATCAACCATTTCCACTTGACGGTTTGTATCGCTCCCCGTCCTGTCTTGAGAAGAGAGGATCGTGTTGAAGTCCCCTCCTATAAGCAATGGCTTCCCATCCGAGAGTTGTGTGATATCCCTTAACTTTTCCCATAGGACATGTCGCTCCCCTCTCATGCATTTAGCATACACGGCCGAGAGCATAATAGGAGTTGGGATCCAAGGGCAAGTGAACCTCCCATGTAGCAGCTGTTCCGAGTCATCCACCACATCAAAATCCATCCCCTCTTTCACAAAGATCCAAATTTTCCCATTGATGTTCGAGCCCTTGTAGGACATCCCCAACATCTTTGAAAACTTGTCCGGATTGGGGGGAATGAACGGTTCCATTATTGCAAGAAAACAAATATTATGATAACTAATTAGTCTTTTTAGGACGTTTTGGGTTGACGCATTTGCGATCCCCCTAACGTTCCAAAACAAAAGATTTAATGACATGATTAACTAGAGGAGTTCGTACCCGTTGGGATTGACGTCCCCCCTTGAAATTCAATTATTTGGAGATCATTCCCTTCATGAGATGTCACGGCTTCCAAATGAGTGGGGTTGGCTCCACCATCATTTTCAATGTAGGCGTTGGAGTCTTCCCCATTCTCCTCTTCTTCCATATCATTCTCCATGAAGTTCTCTCGCTCCATGAGGGAGAAATACCGATTAGTACCCATGTGATTCGGTGATTCTTGTGCTTCGGTGTTTGTTAAAGCAAAGGGTTTGAAATGACCTTTCGATTGGGCAAGGTTACCCGAAGCCGGGTTCGCTACTAGCCGCGCAAAGTCCGCACCTCTCGGCTTACCCCCCCGCCCACTACCAAATGAAGGCCATTTGGCGGGTGGTTCTCTAGCTTGGTTGATGTATCGCCCATCATGGGCGACGACTATCTCCTTACACCCCGGTCCTTGCATGTCACCCAAGTAGTCCGGTCCCGGCCATTCCGTCCCCGATTGTGCCTTGGCCTTCGAGTTCATCCGAACATTTCTTTCTTTCCCTTTGTGCTTCCCTTGTTGCTGCCATTCCATGTTACTATCGGATTGCCTCGCATCAACATTACTCTCTTTTGCTCCCATTCCTCCGTGTTGTGGCTGTTTTGGTGTTGCTATGTTGTAATTTCGCTTTGGGGGTCGAACCGTCTTCCCGGAGGCATAACACACTTCACTTTTGTGTCCAACATGTTTGCAATCTACACAATAGGACGGGATCTTATCCCACTTTACTTGTTGCACCACGGGGCACCCACAAATATCTAGGATGATCTCCTCGGGTGGTGCCTTTGTTCTGTCAATCTCAATACAAAGACGCGCGAAGGAAAGTCTCGATTTGTTGGCCGTGGCTCTATCTACTTGGATCGGGTTGCCAAGAAGTTTTCCGATAGCATAAAGGGCCGATTGATCGAATAGGTGGATCGGAAGCCCAATTAAGTTGCACCATATCGCCGCAATTGGAGATTCACAGTAGGCATCAAAGTCGGGGGACCATTTAAAAACTCTCATCGGATGTCGATCAATGAACCATACCGGCGTCCCCATGGGTCCACTAAGGAGCCGAGCATAATCCGCCATATCCTCAAATTGAACAAGAATATGTTTGGCGTTAATAAACTTCCAAGTATAGCCGCGGCAAAATTTAATATTATCTAGAGCCTTTTGGATTTGGTAGGAAGCCGGGATTGAGTGCGAGAACTTACCTACTATGGCATGAGCCTCGGAAATATAGAAGTTGCTCTTGCCGAGATTGATTTGTTGTCCGGAGACCTCGGCATAATGATCCAGACATACACGGAGCCTCCGGAGGGGGCTTGCGGCCGCTTGCGTGAAGATGATGATGTCGTCCGCATACGCGAGGTGGCTGATCTGCATGCTGCCTCGGGTAGCGTTGTATGTCATGTCTTTGTTTCCAAGTATGAGTTTATCAAGTGATCTCGAGAGATAGTCCGCGGCAAGGACAAAGAGGGCGGGGGAGATGGGGTCCCCTTGCCTAAGCCCACGAGTGGATTTGAAGAAACCCGTCGGGGCCCCATTAATAAGAATCGAGAGCCAACATGTCCCAATGCATCTTTCGATGAAAAAGACAAGACCATGCATTCCAGAGAGAGACGCTCTCCCTTCTCTCAAAAATAACTCCCTATTGCATCGCCGGAAAACACCCACCCATCCCTCACGTCGCCACCCGCCCCTCCACCCTCACCACCCTGTCGGCCACCTCCCAATCCCACTCCGCCTGTCAACCCCGGCCCATCCCCGACGGAAGCCACTTCAACGTCGGACTTGGCTCGCGGCTCCCGTCAACCTCTACTCCACGTCTTGGCTATACCTTGCCGAAGCCCGCCCGGCTGGCCGAAACAATGGGGCAACCGCCGGACCCCGACGAAAAGAGAGACACTCCGGCCCTAAATTCGGATCATTTGCCTGACATTGTTCCCGGGGATGAGGAAGCTCGGGTCCTCTCCGATCAGCAAATGGTCTTCCGAGCTGGTGAGGCCGCTTCCCTTCAACGTCCGACCAAATCCATGGAACTAAAAATGGCTAAAGCAAAGCTCAAAGCCCGGAAAAGTACGCCGGCGCCTCCTACCAAAGGCAATGGTCGTAAGAGATTTGTCCCGTCTCCGATGCCCGAGGACAAGCAACTAAGGAAGAAGATAGACTTCGGTGAGGAGGAAGGACCTTCGGCCGGTAGTTCCAAATGCAAAGGATCCCTGTTCCCGGCGACTCCGTCCCTCGACTTGGGGGTCTCTTTCAGGTTGGAGGACCCCGACTTGCCTCATAAGAAGGAAGAGGAAGTGGAGCATTGGAATGAATGTGAAGAAGAGTTCGATGCCCCCAACGGTAGAACCGTGCCGGAAGGAGGCGGCTCGCCGGAAACTGCTGCTACCGCCGTCGAGCTTATGACCGTTTCCGGTGAAGTCCCCTCCCTCCACAATCCCCAGCCAAGACTTGCTAGGTCACGTGAAGCACAAGCTGCCCCATGTGCTGTCCTTGCCCCATTGGAAAGTGGAAAAGCAAACCTACCTAATCTGGAGGCTGGGACAAAAGTTGACTTTGAAAGCACTAATCCACCTTTCCTACCTAAGCCATCAGGTACCAAAGCAAACTTGCCTAAAATGATAGCAAGTACAAAAGCCCCCCTTGAAAGTGCCCCCCCCCCCCCCCCTTTCCCCTCTAACATGGCACGAGTTGCATCGTTTGGATCCCCACCAAGGAACCCAAAACTAGATGAGATCCGTCATCTTGCAGCGTTGGACTCGGTGGAAACGCTCGATGCAGCGGCGGCGCAGCCTCTCCGTGCCGGAAACCTACCGACGGCCAGTCACAAACCACCGGAGTTCCCCCAAAACTCTTCGGGATGCATGCAAAGTGTCACACACACACCTTGGAATGGGAGTGGGGCATCTCTTGAGGACTTCCCCCCTCTCGAACGAGGACGAACTAGCAAGATCCGAGCTACGTTTGAGGCCAGCCCGGAACATTATTGTGTGGAGCTCGGCCAGCCGCGACCTAAGGCGAACCCTAACGCCAACCGAGAAAAGCTTATTATCGAGACAACGAACAAGGCCACGCCTAGTGCCGAGATGGGCGTATTGACAAGAGAAACACCAACACCCAACGATACGCCAATGGATGATGCCGAGAAGATCCACACCGAGAATGAAGAGGCCGAGAAGGTCCACACCGAGAAAGGAAAAGCCGAACTGCCGAGAATGGAAAAGCCGAGAAGGGTACACAACGACAACGATGGTGCCGAGAAGATCCACACCGAGAATGGAAAAGCCGAACACAACAACCCGAAGAGAAAAGGAAATACACCTAAGCCCTCGGCGAATGCCGCAACACAAGGGCCAAATGAAGTTACTCAACATGGGGGGGGTAGAAGCTACCCCGGGGACCTCGGCGTGGCCGAAATCGATGGCGAACTTGCTTAAGGGTACTCCGTCGGGCTCGGCGAGTAACACGCTACATGGCGGGGGTGATGGCACCTCAAGCCACCCCGGCCGGCCGAAAACGATGGCGGGCATGCTTAAAGGCTCGACTGACCCTAACGGCCCTCAAGCCTTTGAGCCGGATAAGCTTCAGAACATTGGATTTGCTTCAGTGTCCGACGGCATCCCGGCCATCTACTTCTCCGGAGCGGAAACTCAAAAGCTTGCTGAGAGCATGGGACACGCCATTGTGGGTAAGTTCTCTCACTCTATCCCTACCGGACTGCAAATCCAAAAGACTCTCGATAATATTAAACTCCGGTGTGGATTCAGTTGGAAGTACATTAATGCTAAACATATTCTCATTCAATGCGAGGACTTGGCGGACTATGCCCGAATCCTTGGAGGCCCAAGGGGTACGCCCGTATGGCTCATTGACCGTCACCCGATGAGGGTCTTCAAATGGTCCCCGGACTTTGATGCATACTGCGAGTCCCCCATTGCGGCAATTTGGTGCAACCTAATTGGCCTCCCCATTCATCTTTTCGACCAATCCGCCTTATTCGCCATCGGCAAGCTTCTCGGCACTCCAATACAGATTGATCGAGCCACGGCAAACAAGACTCGGCTTTCATTTGCCCGAATTTGCGTCGAGATAGACATCACAAAACCGCCTACCGAAGAGATAATCCTTGACCTTGGTGGGCGAGAAACAGTGCAGCGGGTCCGATGGGACAAGATACCATCATATTGTCAAGAATGTAAACACGTCGGCCATGCAAGTGCGGTGTGCTATGCGACGGGCAAGAAGGAACGGCCGCCAAAGAGAAACTACCACAACGGCCCGCCTAAACAGTCACAACCCGAGAGACAAACCGAGAAGGGGAAGCAAGATACGGGGAAGAATGCCCCCAGCTCCAATGAATGGAAACGTTATGGGAAGAAGCAAGGCAAGGCCGGTGATCGACCAAACAATAACAAAACAAATGGGGAGGATATCGGTGGTACTTCCTGGGAGGGACCGAACTCGAAAATGCCGGGCTCAAGACCGGACTCTAAAATGCCGGACTCTGCTTTGGGGAGCGGACCGAGCTCCGGAACTCAAAATGCCGGGCTCAAGGCCGGGACCGAGGTTGGGAAGTCCCCACCGAACCGGGGGAACCCATTGCATCCCACCTCCGAACCACCATCACCACGTGGGAACATGGACGTGGAGTGGGGCTCCCCTAATGCGAGGCGCTCGGTCTCACCAGCTCGTCGAGGGAATCCGAGAGGAGGCGCGCGCCATGCCTTGACAAGGGGGCGTGGGTTCTTCTCGGCAAAGAACCACATGAGTACTAACCAATATTACTCTCTCATGGCGAACGGAGAATTTGATGTTGAGAATTGTGGGGATGCGGACGAAGACCCCATGGAGTTGCACATGGGGGTCGAGAGGTTAGGAGGCAACAGTTCGGCCGACGATGCCGAGGAGGTCGCCCCGAACAAAGAGCAACACCGCACTGACTACCAAGGAGGGCCTTCAGCCTCTTTGGGTACGCACCCTTCCTGTTAATGATGTCGTACAATTTCATGTTTTGGAACGTGAGGGGGATTGCGAATGCGCCCACTCAAAACGTTCTAAAAAGACTTATTGATTGTCATAATGTTTTATTTCTTGCAATAATGGAACCGCTCACACACCCGGACCCGGACCGATTCTCTAAGGCCTTGGGGCTGCCCTTCATTGGTTCGAACACGAACGGGAAGATTTGGATGTTCGCGGAAGAGGGGTCTACTTTTGATATTGAGAATGACTCGGAACAAATCCTTCACGGTTACCTCAAGTCCCACCGCCTTGCTAGGCCGGTGGCCATTTCAGCCGTGTACGCCAAATGTACAAGGGCTGAACGACATCAATTATGGGACAAGATGAGAGAGATTGCCGGGCCTCTCGAGGGAACACCTTGGATCATCGGTGGCGATTTCAACACCATTCTATCACACCAAGACAGAGTCGGAAGTGATTCTAACCGGCAAGCCGAGATGGTTGATTTTGCGGAGGCAACGGAAGACTGTAGGCTGCTTGATCCTGGTTTCGATGGAGCGGCATTCACTTGGGCCAAGAATGGCCTCTTTGAAAGGTTGGATAGAGTGCTTGTCAGTGAGGATTGGACTAAGACCTTCGAGGCTACTCGGGTTACGAACCTCCCCCGGGTTGCCTCGGACCATGGACCAATTCTTGTCAGGTGCACGAAGATGAACACATCCGCTGGAGCCAAGGCATTCAGGTTCCAGAACATGTGGATCCGACATGAAGGATTCATGGCCGTAGTGCAAAAAGCATGGGAGGAACCCACGGGGGCGGGTGGAATCCTAAACATTCAAATCAAGCAGGCCAGAGTTAAAAAGGCCCTTAAGGAGTGGAACAAAGAGGTCTTTGGGAACATCCATGCTAATCTAAAGGAAAAGGAGGAAGAAATTGCTCTGGCCCAATCTAGTTTCGAGGCAAGGCCGACTCCGGAGCACAGGACAGCGATCAACAAACACATTGCCGAGTACATCCTTTTGCTGAGAATGGAAGAAGATTTTTGGCGACAGAAGGCAGCTTTGAGGTGGCTTGCCGAGGGAGACAAAAATACCCGGTTCTATCAAAGCTGGGTGAAACAAAAGAGGGTCCGTCTCCGCATCCATTCAATTCGTGTCAATGGGCAGGAGCTCACCGAGGAAGCCGAGATTAAAAAGTCCGCAGTGGAGTTCTTCCAACAACTCCTTGCCCCCAACAATCCGACACTTGAAGACCCAGACCTCGACCTAATCCAGCAGGTCCACTCAGCCGAGCAGTTCGTTGACATCGCAGATGCTCCAAGTGCGGACGAGGTCAGGAGTGCCACCTTTTGCATTTCCGGAGATAGTGCACCCGGACCTGATGGCTTCTCGGCCACCTTCTATCAAGCCTGCTGGTCCATTGTGGGGCCGGAGGTAGTGGAAGCAATCAGACAGTTCTTCAGAGGGGCCTTCCTGCCAAGGAGCATCACGGCCACAAGCATTGTCCTTATCCCAAAGAAGGCATCGCCGGAGTCATGGACCGACTACCGACCCATCAGTCTCTGCAATGTTTTAAACAAGATCATTACCAAGGTACTCACCTCTCGACTCTCTCCTTTCCTCCCACAGGTCATCTCCCCAAACCAAAGTGGTTTTGTCAAAGGTCGGCTCCTTAACGACAACGCACTTCTGGCTCAAGAAATGTTCCATGAGCTTGCTAGATGCTCCCCAGCGCCTAATGTGGCAGTAAAGATTGACATGGCTAAAGCCTATGATAGGGTCCAATGGCCCTTCCTCTTCAAAGTTTTACGCCGTATGGGATTCCCGGATTCATGGATTTCACTTATGGAGAGGTGTATTGGGTATTGCTGGTTCTCGGTCCTTGTTAACGGGGCACCCGCGGGCTTCTTTAGATCAACTCGTGGACTTCGGCAAGGAGATCCGATCTCCCCCGCTCTGTTCGTGATCGCTGCGGAATACCTGTCCCGAGCATTAGATAAGCTCATCCTCGGCCAAAAGGACATGACGTACAAAGCCTCCCGGAGATGCATGGAGATCAGCCATCTAGCCTATGCGGACGACATTATCATCTTCACCCAAGCGGCGGCAAATCCTATGCGCCGGCTAAGAGCTTGTCTTGAAAAGTATGAAAGAGTCTCCGGCCAACAAGTCAGCCTTGCTAAGAGTAATTTCTATATTGCCGAGGCCCATGAGCATTGGGCAAACTCGATCCAGGCGGAAGGGGGCTTCACTAGAGGGGTTTTCCCTTTCCTCTACCTCGGAGTACCTATCTATCGTGGTGTCAAACGCACGGACATGTTCCTCTTTCTACGAGAAAAGATTGCAAGAAGGATCTCAGGATGGGCACACCGTCACCTATCCTTTGGAGGAAGGCTTACGTTGATTAAGAGCACCCTTGAAGCGATCCCCTTACACATCTTCCAAGCCGTCGAGCCCACGGCCGGTACCCTTAAGCAACTTGATCAACAAATGGCCCGATTCTTTTGGGGGTCTACGAATGAGAAGAAGCGGACTCATTGGATTGGTTGGGAACAAATGTGTCGGCCCACTGATGAAGGAGGCCTTGGGATCCGGAAAACTATGGAGGTCCTCCGCGCCTTCAATATCAAACTTTGGTGGCGCTTTCGGGAGCAAAACTCCCTTTGGGCAAGATACATGATGGCAAAATATTGCACCAACTCCACACCGCTCACCTTGAGACTGCCGAGCAGGAGTAGCCCTACGTGGAGAAGGCTTTCAAGAGCATGGCCCCTCGCACAACCGCACATGAGATGGCTAGTGGGACAAGGGGACATCTACTTCTGGGATGACATTTGGCTTGGCAATAGCCCTCTGAGGGAATTTAGTCTTGATGATAGGGGAAGACCAACCACCCGGGTTTCGGAGTTCATTACTAATGGGGGTTGGGATGTGCCCAAGCTTCAGCTTCTTCACAATCAGGCCGGCCTCCCTCAGCATGTTATCGATGGCATCATTAATACACCGATCCTCCATGATGAACAGGATATCCTGAGGTGGAACCTCTCTAAACATGGGGAATTCACGGTGGCTTCGACATGGGACACACTTCGAGGGCGAAACCCGATCATCCAAGGTTTGGGGGACGTTTGGAAGGCAGGCCTCACCAACTCAATAGCCATCTTTATCTGGAGGCTTCTCTCCAATCGGGTGCCGGTTGACACGAAGCTTCAGTGGCGGGAGATTGAGCTAGCCTCTAAGTGCCAATGCTGCCCCCACCGACCGAATACCGAGTCCCTCCAACACCTCTTCATCCAGGGACATGGAGCTCGCAGAGTATGGAGTGAGTTTGACGGTTGGTTCACAGGCCCGTTCCCCCGCATCCATATCAATGATACAATCCCTACGAGAATCGAAGTGTGGGCGCGAAGGTACCAACAGCCGAACAAGAAACATCTTAGCCGAGCCACTCCATACCTCATTCTGTGGTTTATCTGGTCGGAGAGAAACAGGAGTCGCCACCAAGGCACACAGTTTAAACCACAAAACGTGGTATGGCAGGTCCACATGTTCATTCGGAATGCTATGTCCAATGGAAGCTTGAAGCCGAAACATTGGAAGGGAGTTAAACTTGGAATCAACATCCCTCAAGCGGCGGCAATCAGGGCGCTACCCCTAGCCATGGCAATCAAATGGAACCCCCCGGACCAGCCGTGGATAAAGCTCAACACCGATGGCTCCTACAATGAAGCGAACGGTAGAACAGGGGCTGGAGGGATTATTCGAGACCACTTGGGTAAGATGCTCGTCGCCTTCAGCACACCCCTAGAAGCACACTCGGCGTTAGAGGCGGAGCTGTTGGCCATGCTCCACGGGCTAAATATAGCCAAAGAACTCGACCTACCAATCTGGATTGAGTCCGATGCAGAGCAAGCAATCAAATTGGTCAATGGGACAGGATGGGGCCCGGCACTCGCCCGGCAAGCGGTGGCGCAACTAACCCTTCATAAACGCCAACTCAAATTCCGAGCCACCTTCATACACAGGGAGGGGAACAAAGCGGCGGATTTCCTTGCGAAAATGGGGCTAGCCCAAGACAGTGGTCTACGAATGCACTACAACTCAGCACCGAGAGAACTGTTGGACTTGGTTAGATTGGACGAGATGGGAGTGTCGCACATCCGATACCTTGACGGGAACGGGCATTAAAGTTGATAATGAGACGATGGGAGACAATAGTGACTAGCTTTTTGGTTAATTGTATTTGGAAAAGAGTATGATGAGGTCCGAACCTTGTGGGATTGGACCGCATACTACTCTTGATTTGTTACGGCACACCACTTTTGGGTGTGGCCACGCCTTGTAATTACCGCCTTTGGAAATATAGGGATGAGGGACCCACGAACCCTCCACCGTAGAGGTGTTTGATAAAAAAAAAAAAAAAAAAAAAAAAAAAAAAAAAAGAATGCATCTTTCGATGAGCGCCACACATTGCTCGGGAAATCCCATTTGCTTGAGGACTTTTAGGAGGAACGACCATTGAACCCGATCGTAGGCCTTGGCCATGTCAATCTTGATAGCAACATTAGGGGCTGGTTTGCTTCTTTGGAGCTCATGAAACATCTCCTGTGCGAGAAGTACATTGTCGTTGAGTAGCCTCCCTTTGACAAACCCGCTTTGATTAGGTGCAACAACACATGGAAGGAATGGGGCGAGTCGCCTCGTGAGTACTTTAGTAATCACCTTATTAATCACGTTACATAAGCTAATGGGCCTATAGTCTCCCCAAGTCTCGGGTATAGGCTTCTTGGGGATGAGTATGATACTCGTGGCCGTGAAGCTTCGGGGGAGGAAGGCCCCACCAAAGAATTGCCTAACCGCCGCCACCACTTCTGGTCCCACAATGCCCCAACTTGATTGGAAGAATAAAGCCGAGAAGCCATCCGGGTCGGGCGCACTATTGGCCGAGATATCAAACACTGCTCGCTTCACCTCCTCCGCATCTAGGGGTATAGGGAGGGCCGCTAATTGCTCCGAGGGAGGGAGTTGGTGTAAGAGGTTGAGGTTCGGTTCCGCGAGCTCCGGTTGGCTTGGGGCAAGGAGGTTTTGAAAGAACTCAACCGCCGAATCTTTGATGGCCGTGTCATCCGTGAGTTCACACCCATTAGAGGTAATCTTGTGGATACGCTGCCGAATCTTCTTCTGCTTCACCCAACTTTGGTAAAACCTTGTGTTCTTATCCCCATCATCTAGCCAACGGAGGGCAGCCTTCTGACGCCAAAAGTCTTCCTCCATCTTAAGAAGGAGGATGTACTCAGCAATTTGTTTGTTGACCTCCATTCTATTCCGGGCCGAGGGAACTTCTTCAAAATCTGCTTGGGCCACTGCAATGTTCTCTTCACAATTTTTGAGATTGGCGTGTATATTCCCAAAAACCTCTTTGTTCCACCTCTTAAACGTTTTGTTTGATCCTAGCCAGCTTGATCTTCAAGTTGAGGAGGCCCTCCGCCTCCGAGGGAGCTATCCAATCTTCTCGCACCAACTCGCCAAATCCCTCGTGCCGGACCCACATGTTTTGGAACCGAAATGCTCTACCACCCCCCTTGGGTGTTGGGCAGCCTACTTCTGACAAGGAGCGGGCCATGATCCGAAGCAATGCGGGGGAGGTTTGTGACTCTTATTGCATCAAACATTTGGGACGTCGTCTCACTAATCAGCACCCTATCCAACCTTTCCATGAGGCCATTCTTAGCCCAAGTGAATTCTGACCCATCATAGCCTGGGTCCAATAGTCTGCAGTCCTCTATGGCCTCGGCAAAATCCACCATTTCAGCCTGTCGGTTTGTGTCGCTCCCCAACCTATCTCGAGAGGAGAGGATTGTGTTGAAGTCCCCTCCAATAAACCAAGGCAATCCTTCCGATACTTGGGTAATGTCCCTCATCTTCTCCCAGAGTGCATGCCGCTCCCCTCTCGTGCATTTAGCATATACGGCCGAGATCAAAATAGGGGCAGGGATCCGGCAAGTGAACCTCCCATGCAACAGCTGTTCCGAGTCATCCACCACGTCAAAATCCATCCCTTCCTCCATGAAGATCCATATATTCCCATTGATGTTCGACCCCTTGAAAGATAACCCCAGCATTCTCGAGAATTTGTCCGGGTTAGGGGTGGTAAGCGGCTCCATTATTGCAAGGAAGCAAATATTATGAGATTTAATTAGTCTTTTTAGGACGTTTTGGGTTGACGCGTTCGCGATTCCCCTAACGTTCCAAAATAGAAAATTTAATGACATGATTAACAAGAGGGTTTCGTACCCGGTGGGATTGACGTCCCCCCTTGGAATTCTATGATTTGAAGATCATTCCCTCCATGAGGAGCCCCGGCCTCCAGAAGGGCTGGATTGGCTCCATCATCATTTTCATTGTGAGAATTGGAATCTTCCCAATGTTCTTCATCTTCAATATCATTCTCCATGAAGTTCTCTCGAGCCATGAGGGAGAAATAACGATTGGTACTCATGTGGCTTGATGAGCCATGTGCCTCGGGTTTCTCAAGATCAAAGGGTTTAAAATGGCCTGTGGGTTGCACTAGGTCATCCGAGGCCGGGATCATATCACGCCGCGCCATGTCCGCTCCAATTGGCTTACCCCCCGCGCCCACGTCCATAGAAAGAGGGCTTAGCGGGCGTCCCTTTTGGTTGATTGAAGTTTTGCGTATCATGTGCAATGGTCTTGTCCTTACTCCCCACATCTTGCAAATCTCCCAAAAAGTCCGGACCCGACCACTCCGCCCCCGAATGCACATTGGCTTTCGGGTTCTTTCGGGTGTTGCTTTCCTTTCCCTTATGCTTCCCTTGTTGTTTCCATTCCATGTTATTATCGGTTTGCCTCGGTTCAGCATTGTTCTTCTTAGGTCCAGTCCCTCCATGTTGTGGCTGATTTGGTGTTGCTATGTTATAGTTTCGTTTTGGAGGTCGATCCGCCTTCCCGGATGCATAGCAAACTTCACTCTTGTGTCCCACATGTTTACATTCTCCACAGTACGACGGGATCTTATCCCACTTTACTTGCTGCACCAAAGGTCGCCCACAAATGTCAAGGATGATCTCGTCGGGCGGTGGCTTTGTGATGTCGATTTCGATGCAAAGCGGCGCAAAGGAGAGTCTCGATTTGTTGGCCGTAGCTTTATCTACTTGGATCGGATTACCAAGGTGTTTCCCAATGGCGTAGAGGGGCCGAATGGTCATATAGGTGGATCGGGAGACCAATTAGGTTGCACCATATCGCCGCAATTGGGGACTCACAATATGCGTCAAAATCCGGAGACCATTTGAAGACTCTCATCGGATGCCGATCAATGAACCACACCGGTGTCCCTTTGGGTCCACTAAGGAGCCGAGCATAATCCGCCATGTCCTCAAATTGAATAAGAATATGTTTGGCGTTAATATATTTCCAAGAATAACCACGCCTAAATTTAATATTGTCAAGGGCCTTTTGGATTTGGGAGGAAGCCGGGATTGAATGCGAGAACTTACCAACAATAGCGTGGCCGAGAGATGAGACCAACCATTGGATTTCCAACCCGGAGAAGTAGATGGCTGGCACTTCGTTTGACGTGGAAGCAAAGCCGATGTTTTGGATGTTCTCCGGGACAAAGACTTGCGGGCCTTCTTCAGCCGACGTCTCCCGCACCATCTCGGCCATGGATTTTTGCTTAGTGGGCCTCCGTACACCCGGCACCTCTTCACCTCCTAAGAAGTTGTTTATCGGATTGCCTCTCGGTTTAGCCCCAAGGTTTGTTTCGGTTTGGGATCCTTCTACCGGTTCCCTCTCGTTCATGGGTTCATCGGGTGGCCTCGGTGTTTCCATCTCCATCTCGGTCCGCATCGGGTCCATCACATTCATATCCGAGGCCGAGGTCACGGGCGTGTCTCGGAGGGGGTTGCGGATTGTGTTGGCCTTCAGCCCAACCGGTCTCTCAAACATCGAGCTGGTCTCGAATGATGCTCGGATCTTCCGGGTCCTTCCTTTTTCGAGGGGTGGGAAATCTTCAAGGGATGAGCCATTTTCAATACGAGGTACATTTGACTCGATCTCTTTGTCTCCCCTATTTAGGAGGAGGTTATTCTTCAACGTGTAGACCATGGCCGGAGGTGGACCGGCGAGGAGAGGCTGTGCCGCCGTTGCATCGAGTGTCTCCGCGGCAGCCAAATCGATGATATGGAGGATATCATTCTTTTTTGGCTCCATGTGCTGCATTGGGTGAGATGAGCACGGCTCCACATGTGCCTTCCGGTTTTGGAAAGGGACAAAAGCACTTTCCGAAAGGTGGTTTGTTCTTGAAGCCATTTCGGAAAATTTGACTAACTCATTCCCCAAGGTACTTTTTGGCTTGAATGCAGCGGCCAAATCCTCTTGAGATACGCCTAGGGTTCCACCAACATCACCTTCAACGGTCATCTCTTCCATGGCGGTTCCATGGTCGAGGGGTGGCGCCGCCTCTGCTGCCGGAGCGTCTCCGTGAACCACCACCTCCATGTGGGCTTCATCCTCGGGGTTAGAAACCTTAGGAAGGGTTCCCGAGCCTTGTGCATCATGCCTATCGGTAGGGCATGTCGGAAATAATGTTACCTTGCATTTGGGGTTATCTATGGCGGAGCTCGGGTCGGGGCCGTCGGCCTCGGAGGTCTCTTCTTCTCCAAAGTCAAGCTTCTTCCTAAGTTGTTTGTCCTCCGGGAGAAGGGAGGGTACAAATCTTTTCCGGCCAAGGCCTTTGGTGAGAGGTGCCGGCGTGCCCTTCCTAGCCATCCTCCTATTCTTCTTGTTTTGCAATTTCACTCCTTTGGCCGGATGCCTCGGTGTTGGGTCATCGCTTGAGTGAAAGACCATGAGTTGGTCCGGGATATGCCTAGCCTCCTCGGGGTCCGGTGGGGCCGGAGTGGGGTTCGGGGGGGGGGGGGGATCCGGCATGGCCGATCTAGAGAGTGACCGGCCAAAGGCTGACCTTGAGGGCCGGTCGTGGGGGCTCATGGTTGAGAGCGCCGACCAGGTCGGGTGAAGGGTTGACGACGCCGTACAAGGATTGAGAATCGTTGGGGTTGGCAGCGGGTGGGGCGCCGACCGGCGTGGGAAGGGTCTCGGCGGGCTGTGGGGTGGGGGGGCGAGTTGTGGTGGTCGGCGGGCAAGAGTAGCGGCTGTTCGGGTGTGTATGAGGGGTGGCGGGAAATCAAAATGGGGGTATTGCTAGAGAGAAGTGAGAGCGTCTCTCTCTAGAATTTTGGCTCGGTGTCATCTCCCAAAGGGTTGTGTGTCGGGTTTTCTTTGAATTTAGCCCCAAGGTTTGTTTCGGTTTGTGGTCCTTTGATCGGATCCTTGTCGTTCATGGCTTCATCGGGAGCCCGGGCCGTCCCCATCTCCATCTCGTTCCTCGCCGGGTCCTTCGCATGCATGCCCGCGGCCGAGGATGTGGTCAAGTCTCGGAGGGGGTTTTGGGTAGATTTGGTCATCGGCCAGCCCGGCTTCGTTAGGGTAGCTCCATGTAAGGCATATGTGGTTCGGTGTCTTTGTCTTTCCCATTTGTAACGAGGTCGACTCTTGGCATATTAGCCTTGGCCGACGAGGTTCCGGCGAGGAGGGGTTGCGCCGCCTTCGAATCAAGCACCTCCGCCACGGTCAAGTCAATGATTTGGAGGATCTCCATTCTTTTTGGCTCCACTTGCTGCATTGGTGGGGGTGAGCATGGCTCCACATGTGACTTCCGATTTTGGTAAGGGACAAAAGCACTTTCCGAAAGGCAATTTGTTCCCATACCCATTTCGGGTAAGTTGACTATTTCGCTCCCCAATGAGCTTTTTGTCACACATGCAACTTCCAAATCCTCTTGGGATACGACTAGGGGCCCATCTTCCTCACCTCCAACGGTCGTTTCACCCATGACGGGTACAATGTCGGACGGTGGCGTGGCGTCGGCGGCCAGAGCTTCTCCATATACCACCATCTCCATATGGCCTCCACCCTCATCGGTAAGGTCCTTAGGATGAGATTCCATATCTTGTGCTTCTTTGTTATCCACGAAGTAAGTCGGGAAGAGTGTTACCTTGCATTTAGGGCTGTCAAGGGCGGAGGACGAGCCGGAGTTCTCTAGCTCGGAGGTGCCCTCTCCAAAGTCGAGCTTCTTCGTGAGTTGTTTGTCCTCCGGGAGAGGGGAGGGTACGAATCTTTTCCGGCCAAGGCCTTTGGTGAGGGGTGCCGGCGTGCTCTTCCTAGCCGCTATCTTATTCTTCTTGCTTGACATTTTCATTTCCTTGGCTGGTATCTTCGGTGTTTGGTCCTCACTTGAACGGAAGACCATGAGTTGGTCCGGGATAGATCTAGCCTCCTCGGGGTCCGGAGGTGCCGGAGCGGGGTTTGAAGGTGGGTCCGACATGACCGGTCGAGCGCTCACCTTGTGGCTGGTCGAGGGAGCTCAGGGTTGGTTCGGCGGCCAAGGTCGTGTGTTGGGGATGGAAGAACCGAGCAATGAAAACAACTCGACGGGATTGGGTGTAGTGGTGCGGTGGCCGAAGGGTTGTGGCCGACGGGTTGTGGGGGTAAGAGGAGGAATGTGGAGGACGGCGTGGAGAGGGTTGCGGCGGCTGGTCGTGGAATTATGGAAGGGCGGTGGGCTGGATCAATGTGGGGGAATTGCTAGAGAGAAGGGAGAGCTTCTCACTCTATAATTTCTTTGAGTCACCACCTATAATCCATGGAAGGGCGGTGGGCTGGATCAATGGTGTTGAAGTCACCACCTATAATCCATGGTATTCCCACGAGGGTTCCAGTGATCTCTCTCATCTTATCCCACAAAAGGTATCTCTCAGATCTTGTGCATTTGGCGTACACGGCCGAGATAGCTAGAGGGCTAGCAATGCGATGTGACTTGAGCCTCCCATGAAAGATTTGTTCGGAGTCCCAATCAATATCAAAAGTAGAGCCTTCTTCTGCAAACAACCAAATCTTGCCTCCCCACATTGGATCAGCTGGGACCAAATGTGCCTCCCCACCAAGGAGGGAGGGCTCGGGATCCGAAAGTTCATAGAAGTTCTAAGAGCATTCAACATTAAACTCTGGTGGCGGTTCAGAGAACAGAACTCTTTATGGGCCCGGTACATGATGAGAAAGTATTGCGCCAATTCCTCACCACTTTCGCCAAGGATCACGGGAAGGAATAGCCCGACGTGGAGGAGGCTGGCCAAAGCTTGGGCCCACGCTCACCCGCACATTCGTTGGATTGTTGGTCAAGGTAAGATCTACTTCTGGGATGATATATGGCTTGGCAACGTCCCTCTTAGGGGGCTATGTTTCGACGAGAGGGGCAGCCCTACAACGATTGTCTCGGATTTTATCACGGATGGTGAGTGGGACGCTCCAAAACTCCAAGCTCTCCACGACCAGGCGGGCCTTCCCCAACAGATCATTGATCAAATTTACAAGACCCCGATACTCCCCGGGGAGCCGGACATCCCACGATGGACGCTCACGAGGCGAGGAGATTTCTCGCTAGCCTCGACTTGGGAGACGGTCCGGTCGCCTCAACCCATCATCCAAGGGCTCGAGGAGATTTGGACGGCTGGCCTCACAACTACCATCGCTATCTTCAATTGGAGGCTCATATCCAACCGCATCCCTGTTGACGCAAAGCTGCAATGGCGCAAGATTGAACTCGCATCCAAATGCCAGTGCTGCCCACACAGGCCTAGTACCGAGTCTCTCCAACATCTCTTCATTCAAGGAGTAGGTGCAACAAGAGTGTGGAGGGAATTCGACGGGTGGTTCGAAGGCTCGGCCCCCACTCTCGTGGTCAATGACACGATCCCAACAAGAATTGAGGTATGGGCGAGAAGAGTGCAGCAGCCGGGAAGGAAGCACCTCAGCCGAGCCTTGCCTTACCTTATCTTCTGGTTCCTCTCGGCAGAGAGAAATAGAAGCCGCCATCATGATGTTCAATTCAAACCGAGCAATGTGATTTGGCAAATCCTCACTTTCGTCCGAAACAGCATGGCCAATGGGAGGCTTAAGCCAAAGCATTGGAGAGGGGTTAGGCTCGGAGTCAGTATCCCAAACCATGCCGAACCTCAACGGCTACCGCGACTCGCTATGATGATTAAGTGGGAACCACCGGATCAGGCCTGGATCAAACTTAATACGGACGGGTCCTTTCATGAAGCAACAGGAAAAGCTGGGGGAGGCGGCCTCATTCGAGACCATTTGGGTAAGGCGCTCGTCGCCTATGCGCTCCCTCTCGAAGCACATTCACCACTCGAAGCCGAACTACTCGCCATGCACCACGGCTTGATGCTGGCCTCGGAGCTTGAGAAACCAATTTGGCTCGAATCGGATGCCGAGCAAGCACTCAATCTCATTAAAGGGCCAAGTTGGGGGCCTGCTCACACTCGCCAAGCCATGGCCCACATGACCTTACACAAGCGTCAACTCACACTCCGAACTACCTTCATTCACCGTGAAGGCAATAAGGCGGCTGACTTACTTGCGAAGATTGGTGTCGACTTGAGTCACAGTCGAGTCTTGGAGGCCCAAGACTTACCGAGAGCCGTCCAAGATGTCATTCGAATGGAACAAATGGGGATTCCGAACTTCCGGGTCCGTAGAGTAGGCGGGTGTCGAGCCATTTGTGACATGACCCCTACTTACTCTTGTGGTGATTTGGCCTTTTGATTGTCCTTGTTTTGGTTGTAATAGTTAGTTGTAATAGCCGCTTGTAATTCTAAGCCTCGAGCTAGGCTAATTGTAACCGAGAAATATTTTGCTATATAGGGATGAGTGACCCACGAAACCTCCACCGTTAAGGTGTTTGACAAAAAAAAAAAACAACCAAATCTTGCCACTTGTGTTCGAGCCGATGAAGGGCGGCCCCACGGCCTTGGAGAACCGGACCGAATCAGGGGTTGTAAGCGGTTCCATTATTGCAAGAAATAACACATTATGACATTTAATCAATCTTTTCAATACGTGTTGGGTTGACGCATTTGCGATCCCCCTCACGTTCCAAAACATGATGTTGTAAGATATCATTAAGAGATGGGGTAATTACCCGAAGGGGATGAAGGCCTTGCCTGACATTGGATGATTTGTTGCTCTTTGTTCTTTGCGTGATCCTCGGCATCGCTTAGGTGAAGATTGCCTCCCCCCGTCTCGCACCCCACTTGCGCGTCCATGACCGAGCCTTCCGCATCCCCACAATTGTCAACATCAAATTCTCCACTCTCCATGAGGGAGTAGTGTTGGATAGTGCTCATATGGTTTTTCATCGTGAAGAATCCACGTCCCCTCGTCATGGAATGCCGCACGCCCCCTCTCGAGTTCCCGCGTGTAAACGGGTAAGCCACACGTTTCTCATTGGGGCATCCCCTCCCCGCCTCCGAATGTTCATGCATTGGCGTCGGTGTCTCAAAGTGCGAATATGGTGGTTCCCTTTGGTTCCCATCCCCGAGCTTTACCCCCATATCGTATGTTCCGCTATGCATTTCACTCCCCTCGTGAGGTTCCCCCATTATGTCCGGTCCCTCCCAAATTGTTTCAACGGCACCTTCTCCAAGTGAGTTGTTGCTTGATCTATCACCCGCCTTTCCTTTTTTCCTTCCTTGGCATTTCCATTCATTTGAGTTAGGGCGCTTGTCGCCATGTCTTGCTTTCCTTTCCCACCTTGGTCCGCTGGTTGTGGCTGATTTGGTGGGGCGGTGTGGTAGTTCCTCCTCGGTGGCCTTTCCCTCTTCCCCGTTGCATAGCACGCATCACTCGCATGACCAACATGCTTCCATTCTTGGCAATAAGATGGTATCTTGTCCCACCGCACTTGCTGCACCGTTTCTCGACCACAAATATCAAGGATTATTTCTTCGGGAGGCGGTTTTGTGATGTCTATCTCAATGCATATTCGTGCGAAGGATAGTCTAGACTTGTTGGCCGTGGCTCGGTCGACTTGGATGGGGGTACCAAGGAGCTTGCCGATGGCGAATAAGGCGGATTGATCAAAGAGGTGGATTGGGAGCCCGATTATATTACACCAAATTGCTGCAATCGGGGACTCACAATATGCGTCGAAATCAGGGGACCATTTGAAAAACCCTCATTGGGTGACGATCAATGAGCCATACGGGTGTTCCCTTTGGTCCTCCGAGAAGTCGTGCATAATCCGACAAATCCTCGCATTGAATAAGGATATGTTTAGCGTTAAAGTATTTCCAACTAAAATGAGAAAACTTTCTAGGGCTTTTTGAATTGGGAGTCCCGTTGGGATAGAATGAGAAAACTTACCCACAATGGCGTGCCCCATGCTTTCGGCCAGCTTTTGCGTTTCGGCCCCGGAGAAGTAGATGGTCGGGATGCCATTGGACACGGAGGCAAAGCCAATGTTATTAAGCTTTTCCGGCTCGAAGGCTTGAGGGCCCTTTGGGTCGTTAGATCCTTTAAGGAGGTCCGCCATCGACTTCGGCTTGCCGGGGTAGCCCGAGGGCGGCACGCCCCCCCCCCTTGTTGGGTGCCGATATTCGGACCCCATGGTGCGGCTGTTTGTTTTGGGATGTCCATTGCCATCGGCTGGGTCGATGCTCTCGAACTCACGCCCTCCCCCTCGGCTTCACAATGGTTGGCCATAGCCATGCTTAGGTTCACCTCGGCCAAGGGAGGGTTTTTTTTTTTTTTTTTAATCAAACACCTTTATGGTGGAGGGTTCGTGGGTCCCTCATCCCTATATATCAACAACGAAAGGTAACAGAACATGGCCACACCCAAAAGTGATGTGCCAGATTAAACTCAGGAGTAGTGTGCGGTCCGGTTCCACATACCCGGACCTGGACCTCATCCTACTCCCTTTCAAAACCAAAATACAATTGAACACATACAAAAGCCCATTACTTCTACCTCTACGACATCCGGTACGAATCAGGATCGATGGCCACTTTCCGGGCCTCGTGCTACTCTCGCTCATCATCTCTCACCCGAAGATTGGGGACTCCCATTTCATCCATCCGGATGATGGCTCTAATTGTTGCTGGAACATTTTGTGAGGACATTTGTTGGAAATGATCTTGTTCCGCTCCCATTTTGGCGAGCAAATCGGCCGCCTTGTTGCCCTCCCTAGGGATGAAAGTGGCCCTGACGGTATGTCTACGCTTAAAGCCATGTAGCCGGGCCATTACGCGGCGAACTTGTGCCGGGCCCCAAGCCGAGCCATTGAGCAACTTAATGGCTTATTCCGCATCTGCTTCAACCCAAATGGGTAGGTTGAACCCCTTTGCTACCTCCAACCCATGGTGAATGGCCATAAGCTCGGCCTCAAGAGCCGAGTGAGCGGCGAGTGGGGTTGCAAAATCTACAAGCAGCTTCCCATTGTGGTCCCGAACCAGACCCCCTCCGCCGCCCATGTTTGTTGCCTTAGAGAACGCCCCATCCGTGTTAAGCTTGATCCATGTGCGTTCCGGGGGATGCCACTTAACCGGCATAACTAACGGTCTCGGCCCCCTTGTCCCGGGGTGGTTCGGAAGGCTCATTCCGATTTTTACTCCCTTCCAATGTTTCGGCTTGATGTGTCCGTTGGCCATGTTGTTGTAGATGAACATGTGAACCTTTTTTTTTTTTTTTTTTTTTTTATTAAACACCTTCACGGTGGAGGGTTCGTGGGTCCCTCATCCCTATATTTCAAAAGTGGTCGAATACAAAACGTGGCCACACCCGAAAGTGGTGTGCCTACACGAAAATTAGGAGTAGAATGCGGTCCGGTTCCACAAGCCCGGACCACATCATACTCCCTTTCAAAAGGTAAAATACAATTCAACAAAAGGAAAGACTATAACCCTTTCCACCAAAACTCGAGCCTATTCTTCCTCTTCATTATGGACCCGAATGTTCGGGATACCCATTGCATCCATCCTAATCATCGCTGTGAGGTGCCTTGGTGCCGTGAGGGCATTCATACGCCAGTAGTCATTTCTTTCTAATCCCATTTTGGCGAGGAGATCTCCTGCTCTATTCCCTTCCCGGTGGATGAAGGTGATACGGGTGTCTTGTTGGCGCTTGAGGATTGCTAGTCGTGCCATCACCCGACTAATATGGGCCGGTCCCCAGTGCGTGCCATTTAGGAGCTTAACCGCTTGTTGTGCATCCGACTCAACCCAAATAGGCCTTCTGAATTCTGCGGCAAGCGTCAACCCGAATTGGATGGCCAGAAGCTCCGCTTCGAGGGCTGAGTGAGCCTCGAGTGGGGAGGTAAAGGCTGCAAGCATGTTGCCCTCGTGGTCACGAACAAGACCTCCCCCCCCGGCTTTATCCGTTGCCTCCATGTATGCTCCGTCAGTGTTGAGTTTGATCCACGGTTCATCCGGCGGGTTCCATTTGACCACCATCGCGAGGGGCCTGGTCCTTCGTGGCTCGGCCTGACTCGGGACGTTGATCTTGAGGCGGACTCCTTTCCAATGCTTCGGTTTGTAGGATCCATTGGCCATGCTATTTCTAAGGAACATTTGCACTTGCCATACCACATTGAAAGGCTTAAATTGCACCGATTGATGACGACTCCTGTTTCGCTCAGCCCAAATGAACCAAAGAATAAGGTACGGCATCGCCCGGCTGAGGTGTTTCTTACCGGGTTGTTGGACTCTCCGTGCCCAAACTTCGAGCCTCTCTGGGATGGTGTCATTGATCCGGAGAGGTGGTGAAGATCCCTCGAACCAGGAGTCAAACTCCCTCCACACACCTCGGGCGCCAGCCCCTTGGATGATGAGACGCTGCAATGATTCGATGCCCGGTCTATGAGGGCAGCATTGGCACTTAGATGCCATTTCCATTCTTCTCCACTGTAGCTTCGTATCCACCGGTATTCGGTTGGATAGGAGTCTCCAAATGAAGATAGCAATAGAAGACGTGAGGCCTGCTTTCCATAAGTCATCAAGGCCTTGGATGATAGGTCTTTGAGTTCGGATGGTCTCCCAAGTTGATGCTAGTGAGAACTCCCCATTGTGTGAAAGCCTCCATCTCGGCACATCCGGCCCCTCCGGGATGATTGGCGTGTCAAGGATCTTCCGGACGATGTGTTGTGTAAGGCCGGCTTGCGCTTGTAGAATCCGCAACTTGGCTTCATTCCAAGATCCATTGATAATGTAATCAGCAACATGGACAAGAGGGCCTCCCCTATCATCAAGACAAAGTTCCCTCAAAGGAACCTCTCCTAGCCATAGGTCATCCCAAAATGATATCTTACCTTCTCGCACCACCCAACGAATGTACGGTTGCGCCTGTGCCCGAGCCTTCAAAAGCCTCTTCCAAGTAGGGCTACACCTCCCCGAGGCTCTAGCTGTAAGTGGGGACGCCTTAAGGCAATATTTAGTCATCATGTACGTAGCCCAAAGGGAGTTTTGTTCCCGGAATCTCCACCATAATTTAATATTAAAGGCACGTAAGACCTCCTTGATCTTCCGAATGCCCAAGCCCCCTTCGGCCGTGGGTAGGCAAACCTGATCCCATCCTATCCAGTGCGTCCTTTTCTTCTCATTACTCGACCCCCAAAAGAAGCGAGCCACTTGTTGATCTAATTGCTTGAGGGCTCCGCCGGTTGGCTCGATCGCTTGAAAAATATGTAAGGGAATCGCCTCAAGTGTACTTTTTATCAAGGTTAGTCTCCCCCCAAAGGAAAGGTGTCGGTGAGCCCATCCAGATATCCTAGCCGAGATTTTCTCTCGAAGAAACATGAACATATCCGTGCGCTTCACCCCCCGGTAAATAGGGACACCAAGGTAAAGGAAGGGGAACGTACCTCGTGAGAAACCTCCTTCACTTTGAATTATGTTTGACCAGCCTTCATGCGCCTCGGAGATGTAGAAATTGCTCTTGCCGAGGTTGATTTGTTGTCCGGACACCTCGGCATAATGCTCAAGACATGCACGTAGCCTCCGGAGGGGGTTTACGGCCGCTTGCGTGAAGATGATGATGTCGTCCGCATAGGCGAGGTGACTGATCTCCATGCTGCCTCGGGTTGCTTTGTATGTCATCTCTTTGTCTCCGAGGATAAGTTTATCGAGTGATCTTGAGAGATAGTCCGCAGCAAGGACGAAGAGGGCGGGGGAAATGGGGTCCCCTTGTCTAAGGCCACGAGTGGATTTGAAAAAGCCCGTCGGGGCCCCGTTGATAAGGATCGAGAACCAGCATGTCCCGATGCACCTTTCTATGAGCGCCACCCAAGGTTCGGGGAAGCCCATTTGCTTGAGGACTTTTAGGAGGAACGGCCATTGAACCCTATCATAGGCCTTGGCCATGTCAATCTTGATAGCAACATTAGGGGCTGGTGTACTTCTATGGAGCTCATGGAACATCTCCTGTGCAAGGAGTACATTGTCATTGAGGAGCCTCCCTTTGACAAACCCGCTTTGATTCGGTGCAACAACACTTGGAAGGAATGGGGCAAGGCGCCTCGTGAGGACTTTAGTAATCACCTTGTTGATCACGTTACACAAGCTAATGGGCCTATAGTCTCCCCAAGTCTCGGGTAAAGGCTTCTTGGGGATGAGTACGATACTCGTGGCCGTGAAGCTGCGGGGGAGGAAAGCCCCACCAAAAAATTGCCTAACCGCTTCCACCACGTCTGGCCCCACAATGCCCCAACAAGCTTGGAAGAACAATGCCGAGAAGCCATCCGGGCCGGGCGCGCTATTGGCCGAGATATCGAAGACAGCTCGTTTCACCTCATCCGCATCCGGGGGTTTGGGGAGGCCCGCCAACTGCTCCGAGGGAGGGAGTGGATGTAAGAGGCTGAGGTCCGGATCCACAAGCTCCGGGTAGCTTGGGGCTAGGAGGTTTTGAAAGAACTCAACCGCCGATTCTTTGATGGCCGTGTCATCCGTAAGTTCACGCCCATTAGCGTTAATCTTGTGGATACGTAGTCGAATCCTCTTCTGCTTCACCCAACTTTGGTAAAATCTAGTGTTTTTATCCCCTTCTTCCAACCAACGGAGGGCCGCCTTCTGACGCCAAAAATCTTCCTCCATCTTAAGGAGAAGGATGTACTCAGCAATTTGTTTGTTGACCCCTGTTCTATTCCGGGCCGAGGGGTCACCTTCAAACTCCGATTGAGCCAGCGCAATGTTCTCTTCACAAGTTTTGAGGCTGGCGTGTATATTCCCAAAAACCTCCTTGTTCCATCTTTTAAGCGTTTGTTTGATCCTAGCCAGCTTGATCTTCAAATTGAGGAGGCCCACAGCCTCCGTGGGAGCCATCCAATCTTCTTGCACCAACTCACCAAAACCCTCATGCCGGACCCACATGTTTTGGAACCGAAAGGCTCTACCACCCCCGTGGGCATTAGGTAGCCTGCATCTGACGAGGAGAGGCCCGTGGTCCGAAGCAATACGGGGTAGGTTAGTGACTCTTATTGCATCAAACAATTGGGGCGTCATCTCACTAATCAACACCCTATCCAGCCTTTCCATGAGGCCGTTCTTTGCCCAGGTGAATTCAGCCCCATCATAGCCTGGGTCCATTAGTCTGCAATCCTCAATGGCCTCTGCGAAATCCACCATTTCGGCCTGACGATTTGTGTCGCTTCCCGTCCTATCTCGAGTGGAGAGGATTGTGTTGAAGTCCCCTCCAATGAACCACGGTATTCCCTCCGAAACTTGGGCAATATCTCTCATCTTTTCCCAAAGGGCATGCCGCTCTCCTCTCGTGCATTTAGCATACACGGCCGAGATCATAATAGGGGTTGAGATCCGGGGACAAGTGAGCCTCCCATGTAGCAGCTGGTCCGTGTCATCCATCACAACAAAATCCATCCCTTCCTCCATAAAAATCCAAATTTTCCCATTGGTGTTCGTCCCCTTGTAGGGCAGCCCCAACACTTTCGAGAATTTGTCCGGATTAGGGGAGGTAAGCGGCTCCATTATTGCAAGAAAACAAATATTATGAGATTTAATTAGTCTTTTTAGGACGTTTTGGGTTGACGCATTCGCGATTCCCCTAACGTTCCAAAATAGAAAATTTAACGACATGATTAACAAGAGGAGTTCGTACCCGGCGGGATTGACCCCCCCTCCTTGGAATTCAATGATTTGAAGGTCCTTCTCCCCATGAGATGCCGCGGCCTCCAAAAAGGCGGGGTTGGCACCCTCATCGATTTCATTATGGGAGATGGTATCATCCCAATTTTCCTCGTCTTCCATATCATTTTCCACGAAGTTCTCTTGAGCCATGAGGGTGAAATATCGGTTAGTACTCAAGTGACTTGATGGCCCTTATGCCTCGGTTTTCTCTAGGTCGAAGGGTTTAAAGAAGCCTTTAGGGTGCACATGGGCACCCGAAGTCGGGTTCACTTCTCGCCGCGCCATATCCGCTCCTCTTGGCGTACCCCCGCGCCCATTTCCAAAAGAGGGGAATTTAGCGAGCACCCCTTTAGGTGAAGAGGTGGTATGCTCATCATGGATGATGATCATGTCCTTACTCCCGGCACCTTGCATATCACCCAAAAAGTCCGGCCCCGACCACTCCGCCCCCGAGTACATATTGGCTCTCGGGTTCATCCGGATGTTGCCTTCCTTTCCCTTGTGTTTCCCTTGTTGTTTCCATTCCATGTTATTATCGGTGTGCCTCGGATCAGTATTGTTCTTCTTAGCTCCTATTCCTCCGTGTTGTGGTTGTTTTGGTGTTGCTAAGTTGTAACTTCGTTTTGGAGGTCGATCCGCCTTCCCGGAAGCGTAACAAACTTCACTCTTGTGACCGACATGTTTGCATTCTCCACAGTAGGACGGGATCTTATCCCACTTTACTTGCTGCACCAAAGGACGCCCACAAATGTCAAGGATGATCTCGTCGGGTGGCGGCTTTGTAATGTCGATCTCAATGCATAGCCGCGCAAAGGAGAGTCTTGATTTGTTGGCCGTCGCTCTATCTACTTGGATCGGGTTACCAAGGAGTTTCCCAATGGCATAGAGGGCCGATTGATCAAATAGGTGGATCGGGAGTCCAATTAGGTTGCACCATATAGCCGCAATTGGAGATTCACAATAGGCGTCAAATTCCGGAGACCATTTGAAAACTCTCATCGGATGCCGATCAATGAACCACACCGGTGTCCCTTTGGGTCCACTTAGGAGCCGAGCATAGTCCGTCATGTCCTCAAATTGAACAAGAATATGTTTGGCGTTAATATATTTCCAAGTATAGCCACGGCAAAACTTAATGTTGTCTAGAGCCTTTTGGATTTGATAGGAAGCCGGGATTGAGTGCGAGAACTTACCTACAATAGCATGGCCGAGGGACGAGGCCAACCTTTGGATTTCTGACCCGGAGAAGTAAATGGATGGCACTCCGTTTGCCGTGGAAGCAAAGCCGATATTTTGGATGTTCTCCGGGACAAAGACTTGCGGGCCTTCAACCGCCGATGGCCCCCGCACCATGTCGGCCATGGATTTTGGCTTGGTGGGGTTCCCCACGCCCGGCTCGGTATTGCCTCCTAAAGAGTTGTGTGTCGGCTTATCTTTTGATTTAGCTACACCGTTTGGGTCGGTTCGCGGATCATCACACGAGTCCCTCTCGACCCTGGGTGCGTAAGGAGGCCGCGGCATTTCTATGTCCATCTCGGTCGGCGTCGGGTCCATCGCATGCGTGTCCGAGGCCGAAGGCGCGGGCGTGTCTCGAGGGGGGTTGCGGATTGCATTGGTCCTCGGCCATCCCGTACTCACTAACGTCGGGCCGGCTTCGAATGATGCTCAGATTTTCTGGGTCCTTCCCTTTTCGAGAGGTGGGAAATCCTCAAGGGAAGGGCCATGCTCAATGAGAGGCGCGCATTGTTCAATATCTTTGTCTCTCCGGTCTGGGAGAAGGGTGACCTTCGCCGTGTAGTCCGTGGCCGGTGAGGGTTCGGCGTGGAGGGGCTGCGCCGCCGCCGCATCAAGCATCTCCGCCGCGGCCAGGTGAATGATTTGGAGGATATCACTCTTTTTTGGATTCATTTGCTGCATTGGTAGGGGTGAGCATGGCTCCACATGTGACTTCCGGTTTTGGTAAGGGGCAAAAGCACTTTCCGAAAGGTGATTTGTTCCCATGCCCAATTCGGGCAAGTTGACTATCTCACTCCCCAATGTACTTTTTGGCACACATGCTACGGTCAAATCCTCTTGGGATACGTTTAGGGGTCCGACATCATCCCCTCCAACGGTCATCTCGCTCATGACGGGTCCATGGTCGAAGGGTGGCGCCACCTCCGCCGCCGGTGCATCTCCGTGAACCACCACTTCCATTTGGACCCCCTCCTCGGATGTGGGGGCTTTAGGAAGGGCTCCTAGGCCAAGTGCTTCCTTGCTATCAATGGAGCAAGCCGGAAAAAGATTTACCTTGGATTTAAGGCTATCAAGGTCGGGGCTCGGGACGGATGAATCGGGCTCGGAGGTCTCCTCTTCTCCAAAGTCGAGCTTCTTCCTAAGTTGTTTGTCCTCCGGGAGTGGAGAAGGTACGAACCTTTTCCGGCCATGACCTTTTGTGAGAGGTGCCAGCGTGCTCTTCCTAGCCATCATCCTATTCTTCTTGCTTTGCATTTTCAAATCTTTGGCCGAGACCTTTGGTGTTGGGTCATCGCATGAGTGGAAAATCATAAATTGGTCCGGGATGGACCTAGCCTCCTCGGGGTCTGGTGGGACCGGGGATGGGTTCGTGGGGGGTCCGGCATGGCCAGCCGAGGGTGTGACCGCAGCGCCGAACCAAGGTGGGGAGACGGTGGAGTTGAGGAGGGATGGTGACACGACCGGCGTGGAAAAGGTCTCGGCGGGTTGTGGGGGGGGGTGAGGTGTGGTGGTCGGCGTGAGGGAGTCGCGGCGGGTCGTGGGTGTGAGTGGGTGGACGGCGAAAAGGATCAAGGTGGGGGAATTGCTAGAGAGAAGGGGGAGCGTCTCCCTCTAGAAAAGTTACTTATCAAGATAGATGAACATGTGAACCTGCCAAACAACATTGTACGGTTTGAACTGAATTTGCTCATGTCGACTCCTATTTCTTTCCGCCCAAAGGAACCACAAAATGAGGTAAGGAATGACTCGGCTAAGATGTCTTCTATCCTGTTGTTGGGTCCTAGCGGACCATACTTGCAACCTGTCCGGGATGGTGTCGTTCACCCTAAGGGGTGGGGCCGAGCCTTCGAACCAGCCGTTGAACTCCTTCCAAACACATGTTGCTCCCCACCCCCGAATGAAGAGATGTTGGAGGGACTCGGTATTAGGCCTCCGTGGGCAGCATTGGCATTTCGACGCAAGCTCAATTTTCCTCCACTGGAGCTTGGAATCAACCGGTATCCTGTTTGACAAAAGTCGCCAATTGAAGATCGCAATAGATTTTGTAAGTCCAGCCTTCCAAATGTCATCGAGGCCTTGAATGCTTGGTCTTTGTGAGCGTATTGTCTCCCAAGTCGTCGCGAGCGAGAACTCCCCGAGCCGAGAAAGTTTCCATTGGGGGACATCCGGTTCTCCCGCAACTATTGGGGTATCAAGGATTTGTGTGATAATCTCTTGAGGCATTCCAGCCTGGTTGTGAAGTTGCCGTAGCTTAATCTCATCCCATGTTTCACCCCCAATGTATTCCGAAACCTTGGTCGAAGGGGTGCCTCTATCGTCAAGGCAGAGCTCGCGAAGGGGGTATTCCCCAAGCCAAATGTCATCCCAAAAGTAGGCATCGCCCTGGCCGATCACCCATCTAATATTCGGGTTCGCTTGATTTCTCACTTTCATTAGCCGCTTCCATGTCGGGCTGTTTCTCCCCGAAGGAGAGGCCGCAAGGGGAGAGTTTTTGTGGCAATACTTGGCCTTCATGTACCGAGCCCAAAGGGAATTTTGCTCCCGGAACCTCCACCAAAGTTTGATACTGAAGGCCCGGAGGACTTCTTTGGTCTTACGGATGCCGAGACCCCCTTCAGAGGTGGGGAGGCAGATCTGATCCCACCCAATCCAATGCGTCTTTTTTCTCTCTGTTGACGATCCCCAGAAGAAACGGGCCATCTGCTGATCCAATTGCTTAAGGGCCCCGGAGGTTGGTTCAATGGCCTGGAAGATGTGCAGCGGCACCGCTTCAAGGGTGCTTTGGAGTAGGGTAAGCCTACCTCCGAAGGAGAGATGTCGGTGGGCCCACCCCGAGATTCGGGCAGCAATCTTTTCCCGAAGAAACATAAACATATCTGTACGTTTGACACCACGGTAAATAGGAACCCCAAGGTAAAGGAACGGGAAAGTACCTCGTGTGAAGCCTCCTTCATTTTGAATAGTGATGGCGCATCCTTCATGTTGTTCGGCAATGTAAAAGTTGCTTTTTGCCAAGTTGATCTGCTGCCCGGAGACCCTGGCATAATTCTCCAGGCAAGTCCGCAAACGCCTAAGAGGGCCCTCCGTTGCTTGTGTGAAAATCACAATGTCGTCGGCGTAGGCAAGGTGGCTTATTTCCATGCAGTGGCGAGAGGCTCTGAAAATCATCTCTTTCTTTCTCAAAATGAGCCTGTCTAGTTCCCTTGAGAGGTAGTCAGCTGCAATCACAGAAAGGGTCGGAGAAATTGGATCTCCCTGTCTGAGGCCTCGGGTGGACTTAAAGAAACCGGAGGGGGCACCATTGACCAGCACCGAGAACCAGCAGGATCCCACACATCTCTCAATCAGGGAGACCCACGGGGCCGGGAAACCCATCCGGTGTAACACTTTCAGGAGGAATGTCCATTGGACCCGGTCATAGGCCTTGGCCATATCGATTTTAACCGCGACATTAGGAGCCGGCCCACATCTCGAGAGCTCGTGGAACATCTCCTGTGCCAAAAGGACATTATCGTTAAGGAGCCGTCCCTTCACAAATCCACTCTGGTTTGGCGAGATAATCATAGGGAGGAGCCCAGTCATTCTCTTCGACATAATCTTTGTGATAATCTTGTTGACGACGTTGCACAAGCTAATAGGGCGGTAGTCGCTCCACGATTCCGGCGCAGGCTTTTTTGGAATGAGAACAATGCTTGTGGCCGTGACGCTACGTGGGAGGTAGGCGCCCCCGAAAACTTGGCCGATAGCCGCCACCACGTCCGGCCCAACCGTAGCCCAACAAGCCTGGTAGAACAAGGCCGTGAAACCATCCGGCCCTGGGGCACTGTCCCCGTAGATATCAAAAACAGCATTTTTGACTTCCTCAGCGGATGGTGTCTCGGGTAGTGCCGCCACTTCAGCCAAGGGTGGGAGTTGATGAATCAAATCAAGGTCTGGCTCGGACAAAATGATAGGCCCCGGGGCCAGTAGATCTTGGAAGAACTTCACTGCCGAACTTCTAATCTCCATTTCGTCCGAGATCTCCCGGCCACCCACATTGATCTTGTGGATGCGCGTGCGGATCCTCTTTTGTTTCACCCAACTTTGGTAGAATTTCGTGTTCTTGTCGCCCTCCCCTAGCCATCTTAGAGTAGCCTTTTGGCGCCAGAAGTCCTCCTCCATTTTGAGCAGTCGAATGTACTCGGCGATGCATCTATTGATCTCTGTCCTGTTCTCCGGGGTTGGCCTTTCCTCGAAATTGCTTTGGGCCGTTGCGATTTTCACTTCCATATCCCTGAGGTTTAGATGGATGTTCCCAAAGGTCTCCTTGTTCCATACCTTTAGGGTTCTCTTAAGCCGTGCAAGTTTGATTTGGAAATTGAGTAGGCCTCCGGATTCCGTCGGTTGCATCCAATCTCCCCGAACGAGATCCATGAATCCCTCGTGTCTAACCCACATGTTTTGGAACCTGAACGGCCTACCCCCGCTGTTATGATCTGTCCCTTTGCATCTTACCAACACAGGCCCATGGTCCGAGGCAATCCGGGGCAGGTTCGTCACCCGGGTAGTTTCCAAAATTTGTGCCCAACGTTCATTCACAAGAATTCTATCCAATCTTTCGAAGAGACCATTCTTGGCCCATGTGAACTCCGACCCATCATAGCCCGGGTCTAGTATCCTGCAATCCTCAATAGCCTCCGCAAAGTCCACCATTTCAGCTTGGCGGTTTGTTTCACTCCCTACTCTGTCTCGTGGATGGAGAATGGTGTTGAAGTCCCCTCCGATCAACCATGGTGAGCCCTCCCAAAGTATGGAGCACTCCCTCAATTCATCCCATAAATGAATCCGTTCGGTTCTTGTACATTTTGCATACACCGCCGAGACACACAAGTGACTAGCTAGGCGGGGGGATCCAAAGCAGCCGGATAGGGCCTGATCCGTGTCTCTCTCGACCAGGAAGCTGGCCCCTTCCTCAACAAACACCCAAATCTTCCCATTTCTATTCGATCCTTGGAAAACCAGCCCCAAAGCCTTTGAGAACTTCTCCGCGTTGGGGCTTGTGAGTGGCTCCATTATTGCAAGAAAATGAATATTATGAGTCTTAATTAGTCTTTTAAGAACATTTTGGGTAGGCGCGTTAGCAACTCCCCTAACGTTCCAAAACAAAAAGTTGACAGACATGATTAATGGGGAAGAGTCTTACCCGGTGACCGTGCGAGGTCCCCCTGATATTCCACCATTTGAAGCCGTTCCTCTCCAATGTATCCCTCCTCATGCATGATCATGGGATCATCCCCACCGGCATAAAGGATGGTTCGAGGGCTCCCCTCTTTATCTCCATCCCCCTCCACGTCATCATCATCTTCTAGGAAATCTTCCTTCTCCATGAGGGAAAAGTATTGGTTGGAGCTTAGGACATTTCGGGCTACTTGGGACCCTCGGCCCTGTGCCGCTCCCCGTGTTCCCCCTCTCCAACTAGAAAACGCTCCTCGTCGGGAGGGCGTGTACCCATTCGTAGCCCCATGGGATTCACCTCCATGATGGGTAGAACTAGCCACCACTCCGACGGTTTTGTCGAAGGTATCTCGGCCATAGGAGCTCTCGCCCCTTTCATGGACACTTGCCACCGGAGCCGCGTCAGAATTACCATGCATTTCGCCCATGATGTCCGGGCCTGACCACTCCCTCGGCTCGGGACCAATGGCCGAGGATCCGGCTTTTGGCAGCCCTTTCGGCCCTTTGTTTTTCTTTTGATGTTTCCATTCTTTAGAGCTAGCCATTTCCTTTGGTTGTTCCGTTTTGTCCCTTCCCCCTTGACTCTCATGGTGTGGCTGTCTCGGTGTTACATTATTGTAGTTCCTCTTCGGGGGGCGTTCAACGTTACCCGCCGCATAACACACCTCACGTTTATGTCCAACATGCCTACATTCCATGCAATATGCCGGGATCTTGTCCCATTTCACTTTTAGCACCGTCTCACGGCTACAAATATCTAGAATGAACTCCTCGGGAGGTGGCGTCGTAATGTCAATTTCAATGAAAATGCGAGCAAACGAGAGTCTCGACTTGTTGGCCGTAGCGCGATCCACTTGGATCGGGTTTCCAAGCAATTTACCGATTGCAAAGAGGGCGGCGTGATCAAAGAGGTGGATTGGGAGGCCAATGATGTTACACCAAACTGCCGCGATCGGGGATTCACAATACGCATCAAAATCCGGGGACCACTTGAAAACCCTCATGGGGTGCCGATCAATAAACCACACCGGAGTCCCTTTCGGTCCACTTAGCAAACGGGCATAATCCGCCATATCCTCGAATTGAACAAATATATGCTTAGCATTAATATACTTCCATGTAAATCCTCTATTAAATTTGATATTATCTAGGGCCTTTTGTATTTTGTATGAAGTGGGTATAGAGTGGGAGAACTTACCCACAATGGCGTGCCCAATACTCGAGGCCAGCTTTTGAACTTCCGCTCCGGAGAAGTAGATTGCCGGAATGCCATTGGAAGTGGACGCAAAGCCTATATTTGGAATGTTATCCGGCTCGAACACTTTCGGCCCTTCGGTGTTCCGCGACATCCGAACCATATCCGCCATGCTCTTGGGAGCGCTTGTGTTCCGCGCGCCTTCTTCATTTCCTTCGGGTCGGGAGTTACTCAATGAGGCCTTGTGTCGCGCCGCCCACGCGTTGCCTAGTGGCTCTGATCCAGCCAAGGCTTGTGGTCCACGGTGCACGCACACGTCGGCCATCGTCGTGTCATCATTGGCCGACCTCCCGTCCGCATCCGAGGTCTTGTTCTCGGTTGGCTCAGCAGCCTTGTCGGGGGCCGAGGGCCCAGTCGTGGCTCGAAGTGGTGTGGCGTCCGGTTGTGGGGATTGGCTCGGGCGTAGCCGACCGCTCTCGAAGGCATCTCGGATTTTGCGAAACCGGCCTCGTTCAAGGGGGGGGGAAATCCTCAAGTGATGGGCCATTTGCAACCAGGGGTGGTTCGGGGTTTGGTTCAGAGGACCATGGGAGGGCGAGGTCCGGTCCGGCCCTTTCAACAAGGTCCGCCGGCCACTTGTCTCCGAGGAGGGGCTGCACCACCATGGCGTCTAGCATCTCCGGCATGTCAAGGTTTGCTAGTTGCATGATGGAATCTTTCTTTGGCTGCACATGGGCTTCAACGGCTAGTAGTTCACGTGATGGCTCGGTTCGGCAAGCCACCAAACAACTTTCGGAAAGTAGGTTTGTTGTTGGCTCCTTTTCGGGTAATTTGACTTTCACATCCACCAAGGACAATTGTACCTCCTTTGGACTATCTCTCATGCATCTTGGACCTAGTGGTTGGTTGGCCCTATCTTTACCAATGCACACCCCGTCGCCGGCCGTTTGGTGGTCGGAATCCGGCGCCGCCGCGGCCGCCGTGGCTGTTCCGTCATCGGTGGAATACCCATCCTCCAAGAGGCCTTCTTCATTAGTGTTGGAATTCATGGTGCCCTTAGGGGAGGAGTTCCCCACTTCATCCATGTGTTGGCTCGCCGGAAAGATGGGACCCTTGCATTTTGGAGACCCGATGGTGGGGCTATCTTCTTCACCGAAATCAATCTTCTTCCAGAGTTGCTTGTCTTCCGGCATAGGTGAGAGTACAAACCTTTTCCGACCATCGCCTTTGGTGGAAGGGGCCGGGGTACTTTTCCTCTCTTTCACGTTTGTTTTCAAGGATTTCCTCGCCATTTTCTTGGAGGGAAGGCTTGTGGAGGAAGCCTCTTCCGACGTGAACGTCATTTGTTGGACCAAGGGAGGGTCCTCGGCCGCCCGGAGGACCATTTGCTGATCCGAGATGGTGCGGGGTTCCTCGGACCCCGGTGGAGGATCCGGCGGGTGTTCCGGCATGGCTGAAGGAGAGTCAAGACACCAGCCGCACCGGGGAGTTGAGCGGGGGTTGGTGAGGTGTGGCTCGAGACTGGTGGAGCGAGCCGGGGTTGTGGTTGTGGCCTTGGACGAACAAGGATGGTGGTCGGAGATGGAAGGAAGGTCGGCGTGGGGGGGGGTGGTCGAAAGGTGGATTATCGTTCAAAAGGGAGAATTGCTAGAGAGAAGGGAGAGCATCTCTCTCTAGAAAGAAAACATGTCCCTGATGCTCGGTTCGGCCAAGGGAGGGTTAACACTTGTGCCGGCGCTTTGTAGCGGTTGGTTTCCCCACTTCGTCCGAACCCCAAGTTGAGCGTCCCTTGGGTGTGACTTTCTGGCTTCAAAGGTGTATCGTATTTTGAGTGTCCTACCTTTTCCAAGGGGGGGAAAATCCTCATACGATGGGTTGTGGGTCGCCGCACTCGAAGGCATTGCTGGTTCAATTCTCGGCTGGCAAGTATTGTATGGCTCCGGTGCCATGGGTTCGGTTTCCGGCGGCCCAGCGATTAGAAGTGGTTGCGCGGCCAAGGCATCCATCATTTCCGCCGAGTCCAAAGCGGCTAGGTGGATGAGCTCCGCCTCCTTTGGTAGCTTAGGGTTCTCAATTTCGATGGGTTCACGTGAACCTTTGGTGCGGAAAGGCACAAAAGCACTTTCGGAAGTTAGTTTTATCCCGATAGCTGAATTGGGTAACTTGCCTTGCTACAAAAAGGATGTCATATTTGGTTGTTTTGAGGCTTCAACAGCTCCTTGTGGACCAGCAGCACGTGATGTCCTAGCTTGGCAAGGCGCCAATTGACTTTCGAAGGGTGGAAGTGTTGGTGTGGCCCATTCGGGCAAGTTGACTATCTCGGCCTCCAAAGCTCCCTGTCCCATTCTAGGACCATCTCTCACCTCTCGCACATCATGGAGGCTGGAGTCCCCACCATCGGCGATGACCCCCCCAACACCGTCGGACTCATGGCCGGCGGCTGAGCCTCCCATGGCCGAATCAGCGTCGGCGTGGGCCTTGATGCGCATTCTTTCACTTTCAGTGTTGGGGCATGGAGGGGGCTTGTCCGGCGGTTGGCTATCACTTGCGAGTTGGCCGGAGCTCGCGGGGAAGATGACCGTTTCCCACTTGAGATTTCCGGCGAAGGCGCCATCTTCGTCACCAAAAGAAAGTTTCTTTCGTAGTTGTTTATCCTCCGGGAGTGGGGAGAGGATGAAGCGTTTCCGGCCATCTCTCCCTTCGAAGGAGGAGCCGGAGTATTCTTGCGTGCCTTGTACCTCGCCTTGCTCTCTTTCACTTTCATGGCTATAGTTGGAGGTTTGGGTAGCTCATCCTCAAGGGACCGAAAGACCATTTGCTGGTCCGTGAGTTCGCGCGCTTCCTCGAAAGCAGGTTCGGGGTCCGGTTTGGGGTCCGGCATGTCCGGCCGTGGAGCAAAGACCGGCGTAGATGCGAGTGGACAAGCTCTTGTGAGGATCAGCCGGTTCGAGGGATTGGGGACAACCACCAAGGAGGGTGATGAACGGTGAAGAACCGTCGGAGGAGGGAGTGGTACGTGGCATGGGTCGGCTAATGTCGTCGGGTGGCGAGGTGGTGGTGGGAGGTTGGCGGCGTAGGTCAAAGGTGGGGCAATAGGGTGGAGTATTTTAGAGAGAAGGAGGAGCTTCTCTCAAAAGGTCCCGAAAACCTCTTTGTTCCACTCCTTTAGTGCTCTTTTAACTCTGGAATGTTTAATTTGGATGTTTAGAAGGCCGCCCGCCCCAGTGGGCTCTTCCCATGCATTCTTAACTACAGCCAAAAATCCCTCATGTCGGATCCACATGTTCTGGAACCTGAATGCCTTCCCCCCCGATGGCAATGTTCGACATTTTGCATCGTGCTAGGACTGGTCTGTGGTCCGAGGTGATTCGTGGGAGGTTCGTTACTCGGGTGGCCACGAAGACCCTAGTCCAAGCCTCATTAACAAGCACTCTATCCTGCCGTTCAAATAGACCGTTTTTGGCCCAAGTAAATTCCGCCCCATCGAACCCTGGGTCCACGAGTAGGCAATCCTCAATTGCCTCTGCAAAATCGACCATCTCGGCCTGCCGGTTGGTGTCGCTCCCAGTTCTGTCCCGGTGGGATAGAATGGTGTTGAAGTCACCACCTATAATGCATGGTATTCCCTCGAGGGTTCCAGCGATCTCTCTCATCTTATCCCACAAAAGGTATCTCTCAGATCTTGTGCATTTGGCGTACACGGCCGAGATAGCTAGAGGGCTAGCAATGCGATGTGACTTGAGCCTCCCGTGAAAGATTTGTTCAGAGTCCCAATCAATATCAAAAGTAGAGCCTTCTTCTGCAAACAACCAAATCTTGCCGCTTGTGTTCGAGCCGATGAAGGGCAGCCCCACGGCCTTGCAGAACCGGACCGGATCAGGGGTTGTAAGCGGTTCCATTATTGCAAGAAATAACACATTATGACATTTAATCAATCTTTTCAATACGTGTTGGGTTGACGCATTTGCAATCCCCCTCACGTTCCAAAACATGATGTTGTAAGATATCATTAAGAGATGGGGTAATTACCCGAAGGGGATGAAGGCCCTGCCTGACGTTGGATGATTTGTTGCTCTTTGTTCTTTGCGTGATCCTCGGCATCGCACCCCACTTGCACGTCCATGATCGAGCCTTCCGCATCCCCACAATTGTCAACATCAAATTCTCCACTCTCCATGAGGGAGTAGTGTTGGTTAGTGCTCATATGGTTTTTCATCGCGAAGAATCCACGTCCCCATGTCATGGAATGCCGCGCGCCCCCTCTCGAGTTCCCGCGTGTAGACGGGTAAGCCACACTTTTCTCATTGGGGCCTCCCCTCCCCGCCTCCGAATGTTCATGCATTGGCGTCGGTGTCTCAAAGTGCGAATATGGTGGTTCCCTTTGGTTCCCATCCCCGAGCTTTACCCCCATATCGTATGTTCCGCTATGCATTTCACTCCCCTCGTGAGGTTCCCCCATTATGTCCGGTCCCTCCCAAAGTGTTTCAACGGCACCTTCTCCAAGTGAGTTGTTGCTTGATCTATCACCCGCCTTTCCTTTTTTTCCTTCCTTGGCGTTTCCATTCATTTGAGTTAGGGGCGCTTGTCGCCATGTCTTGCTTTCCTTTCCCACCTTGGTCCGCGGGTTGTGGCTGATTTGGTGGGGCGGTGTGGTAGTTCCTCCTCGGTGGCCTTTCCCTCTTCCCCGTTGCATAGCACGCATCACTCGCATGACCAACATGCTTGCATTCTTGGCAATAAGATGGTATCTTGTCCCACCGCACTTGCTGCACCGTTTCTCGACCACAAATATCAAGGATTATTTCTTCGGGAGGCGGTTTTGTGATGTCTATCTCAATGCAAATTCGAGCGAAGGATAGTCTAGACTTGTTGGCCGTGGCTCGGTCGACTTGGATGGGGGTACCAAGGAGCTTGCCGATGGCGAATAAGGCGGATTGATCAAAGAGGTGGATTGGGAGCCCGATTAGATTACACCAAATTGCTGCAATCGGGGACTCACAATATGCGTCGAAATCCGGGGACCATTTGAAAACCCTCATTGGGTGACGATCAATGAGCCATACGGGTGTTCCCATTGGTCTTCCGAGAAGTCGTGCATAATCTGACAAATCCTCGCATTGAATAAGGATATGTTTAGCGTTAAAGTATTTCCAACTAAAACCACGCCGAAATTTAACACTTTCTAGGGCTTTTTGAATTTGGAGTCCCGTTGGGATAGAATGAGAAAACTTACCCACAATGGCGTGCCCCAGGCTTTCGGCCAGCTTTTGCGTTTCTGCCCCGGAGAAGTAGATGGTCGGGATGCCATTGGACACGGAGGCAAAGCCAATGTTATTAAGCTTTTCCGGCTCGAAGGCTTGAGGACCCTTTGGGTCGTTAGATCCTTTAAGGAGGTCCGCCATCGACTTCGGCTTGCCGGGGTAGCCCCAGGGCGGCACGCCCCCCCCCTTGTTGGGTGCCGATATTCGGACCCCATGGTGCGGCTGTTTGTTTTGGGATGTCCATTGCCATCGGCTGGGTCGATGCTCTCGAACTCACGCCCTCCCCCTCGGCTTCACAATGGTTGGCCATAGCCATGCTTAGGTTCACCTCGGCCAAGGGAGGGTTAACACTTGTGCCGGCGCTTTGTAGCGGTTGGTTTCCCCACTTCGTCCGAACCCCAAGTTGGCGTCCCTTGGGTGTGACTTTCCAGCTTCAAAGGTGTATCGTATTTTGAGTGTCCTACCTTTTCCAAGGGGGGGAAAATCCTCATACGATGGGTTGTGTGTCGCCGCACTCGAAGGCATTGCTGGTTCAATTCTCGGCTGGCGAGTATTGTATGGCTCCGGTGCCATGGGTTCGGTTTCCGGCGGCCCAGCGGTTAGAAGTGGTTGCGCGGCCAAGGCATCCATCATTTCCGCGTAGTCCAAAGCGGCTAGGTGGATGAGCTCCGCCTCCTTTGGTAGCTTAGGGTTCTCAACTTCGATGGGTTCACGTGAACCTTTGGTGCGGAAAGGCACAAAAGCACTTTCGGAAGTTAGTTTTGTCCCTATAGCTGAATTGTGTAACTTGCCTTGCTGCAAAAAGGATCTCATATTTGGTTGTTTTGAGGCTTCAACAGCTCCTTGTGGACCAGCAGCACGTGATGTCCCAGCTTGGCAAGGCGCCAATTGACTTTCGAAGGGTGGAAGTGTTGGTGTGGCCAATTCGGGCAAGTTGACTATCTCGGCCTCCAAAGCTCCCTGTCCCATTCTAGGACCATCTCTCACCACTCGCACATCATGGAGGCTGGAGTCCCCACCATCGGCGATGACCCCCCCAACACCGTCGGACTCATGGCCGGCGGCTGAGCCACCCACGGACGAATCAGCGTCGGCGTGGGCCTTAATGCGCATTCTTTCACTTTCAGCGTTGGGGCATGGAGGGGGCTTGTCCGGCGGTTGGCTATCACTTGCGAGTTGGCCGGAGCTCGCACGGAAGATGACCGTTTTGCACTTGAGATTTCCGGCGAAGGCGCCATCTTCGTCACCAAAAGAAAGTTTCTTTCGTAGTTGTTTATCCTCCGGGAGTGGGGAGAGGATGAAGCGTTTCCGACCATCTCCCTTCGAAGGAGGAGCCGGAGTATTCTTGCGGGCCTTGTACCTCGCCTTGCTCTCTTTCACTTTCATGGCTTTAGTCGGAGGTTTGGGTAGCTCCTCCTCGGGGGACCGAAAGACCATTTGCTGGTCCGTGAGTTCGCGCGCTTCCTCGAAAGAAGGTTCGGGGTCCGGTTGGGGGTCCGGCATGTCCGGCCGTGAAGCAAAGACCGGCGTAGATGCGAGTGGACAAGCTCTTGTGAGGATCAGCCGGTTCGGGGGATTGGGGACAACCACCAAGGAGGGTGATGAACGGTGAAGAACCGTCGGAGGAGGGAGTGGTGCGTGGCATGGGTCTGCTAATGTCGTCGGGTGGCGAGGTGGTGGTGGGAGGTTGGCGGCGGAGGTCAAAGGTGGGGCAATAGGGTGGAGTATTTTAGAGAGAAGGAGGAGCTTCTCTCAAAAGGTCCCGAAAACCTCTTTGTTCCAATCCTTTAGTGCTCTTTTAACTCTGGAATGTTTAATTTGGATGTTTAGAAGGCCGCCCGCCCCAGTGGGCTCTTCCCATGCATTCTTAACTACAGCCAAAAATCCCTCATGTCGGATCCACGTGTTCTGGAACCTGAATGCCTTCCCCCCGATGGCAATGTTCGAGGTGTTCAAATAGACCGTTTTTGGCCCAAGTAAATTCCACCCCATCGAACCCTGGGTCCACGAGTCGGGAATCCTCAATTGCCTCCGCAAAATCGACCATCTCGGCCTGCCGGTTGGTGTCGCTCCCAGTTCTGTCCCGGTGGGATAGAATGGTGTTGAAGTCACCAGCTATAATCCATGGTATTCCCTCGAGGGTTCCAGCGATCTCTCTCATCTTATCCCACAAAAGGTATCTCTCAGATCTTGTGCATTTGGCGTACACGGCCGAGATAGCTAGAGGGCTAGCAATGCGATGTGACTTGAGCCTCCCGTGAAAGATTTGTTTGGAGTCCCAATCAATATCAAAAGTAGAGCCTTCTTCCGCAAACAACCAAATCTTGCCGCTTGTGTTCGAGCCGATGAAGGGCAGCCCCACGGCCTTGGAGAACCGGACCGGATCAGGGGTTGTAAGCGGTTCCATTATTGCAAGAAATAACACATTATGACATTTAATCAATCTTTTCAATAAGTGTTGGGTTTACGCATTTGCGATCCCCCTCACGTTGCAAAACATGATATTGTAAGATATCATTAAGAGATGGGGTACTTACCCGAAGGGGATGAAGGCCTGCCTGACATTGGATGATTTGTTGCTCTTAGTTCTTTGCGTGATCCTCGGCATCGCTTAGGTGAAGATTGCCTCCCCCCGTCTCGCACCCCACTTGCGCGTCCATGACCGAGCCTTCCGCATTCCCACAATTGTCAACATCAAATTCTCCACTCTCCATGAGGGAGTAGTGTTGGTTAGTGCTCATATGGTTTTTCATCGCGAACAATCCACGTCCCCTCGTCATGGAATGCCGCGCGCCCCCTATCGAGTTCCCTCGTGTAGACGGGTAAGCCACACGTTTCTCATTGGGGCCTCCCCTCCCCGCCTCCGAATGTTCATGCATTGGCGTCGGTGTCTCAAAGTGCAAATATGGTGGTTCCCTTTGGTTCCCATCCCCGAGCTTTACCCACATATCGTATGTTCCGCAATGCATTTCACTCCCCTCGTGAGGTTCCCCCATTATGTCCGGTCCCTCCCAAATTGTTTCAACGGCACCTTCTCCAAGTGAGTTGTTGCTTGATCTATCACCCGCCTTTCCTTTTTTCCTTCCTTGGCATTTCCATTCATTTGAGTTAGGGGCGCTTGTCGCCATGTCTTGCTTTCCTTTCCCTCCTTGGTCCGCGGGTTGTGGCTGATTTGGTGGGGCGGTGTGGTAGTTCCTCCTCGGTGGCCTTTCCCTCTTCCCCGTTGCATAGCACGCATCACTCGCATGACCAACATGCTTGCATTCTTGGCAATAAGATGGTATCTTGTCCCACCGCACTTGCTGCACCGTTTCTCGACCACATATATCAAGGATTATTTCTTCGGGAGGAGGTTTTGTGATGTCTATCTCAATGCAAATTTGAGCGAAGGATAGTCTAGACTTGTTGGCCGTGGCCCGGTCGACTTGGATGGGGGTACCAAGGAGCTTGCCGATGGCGAATAAGGCGGATTGATCAAAGAGGTGGATTGGGAGCCCGATTAGATTACACCAAATTGCTGCAATCGGGGACTCACAATATGCGTCGAAATCCGGGGACCATTTGAAAACCCTCATTGGGTGACGATCAATGAGCCATACGGGTGTTCCCTTTGGTCCTCCGAGAAGTCGTGCATAATCCGACAAATCCTCGCATTGAATAAGGATATGTTTAGCGTTAAAGTATTTCCAACTAAAACCACGCCGAAATTTAACATTTTCTAGGGCTTTTTAAATTTGGAGTCCCGTTGGGATAGAACGAGAAAACTTACCCACAATGGCGTGCCTCATGCTTTCGGCCAGCTTTTGCGTTTCGGCCCCGGAGAAGTAGATGGTCGGGATGCCATTGGACACGGAGGCAAAGCCAATGTTATTAAGCTTTTCCGGCTCGAAGGCTTGAGGGCCCTTTGGGTCGTTAGATCCTTTAAGGAGGTCCGCCATCGACTTCGGCTTGCCGGGGTGGCCCGAGGGCGGCACGCCCCCCCCCCTTGTTGGGTGCCGATATTCGGACCCCATGGTGCGGCTGTTTGTTTTGGGATGTCCATTGCCGTCGGTCGGGTCGATGCTCTCGAACTCACGCCCTCCCCCTCGGCTTCACAATGGTTGGCCATAGCCATGCTTAGGTTCACCTCGGCCAAGGGAGGGTTAACACTTGTGCCGGCGCTTTGTAGCGGTTGGTTTCCCCACTTCGTCCGAACCCCAAGTTGAGCGTCCCTTGGGTGTGACTTTATGGCTTCAAAGGTGTATCGTATTTTGAGTGTCCTACCTTTTCCAAGGGGGGGAAAATCCTCATACAATGGGTTGTGTGTCGCCGCACTCGAAGGCATTGCTGGTTCAATTCTCGGCTGGCGAGTATTGTATGGCTTCGGTGGGGGGTTCGGTTTCCAGCGGTTAGAAGTGGTTGCGCGGCCAAGGCACCCATCATTTCCGCCGAGTCCAAAGCGGCTAGGTGGATGAGCTCCGCCTCCTTTGTTAGCTTAGGGTTCTCAACTTCGATGGGTTCACGTGAACCTTTGGTGCGGAAAGGCACAAAAGCACTTTCGGAAGTTAGTTTTGTCCCTATAGCTGAATTGGGTAACTTGCCTTGCTGCAAAAAGGATGTCATATTTGGTTGTTTTGAGGCTTCAACGGCTCCTTGTGGACCAGCAGCACGTGATGTCCCAGCTTGGCAAAGCGCGAATTGACTTTCGAAGGGTGGAAGTGTTGGTGTGGCCAATTCGGGCAAGTTGACTATCTCGGCCTCCAAAGCTCCCTGTCCCATTCTAGGACCATCTCTCACCACTCGCACATCATGGAGGCTGGAGTCCCCAACACCGTCGGACTCATGGCCGGCGGCTGAGCCACCCATGGCCGAATCAGCGTCGGTGTGGGCCTTGATGCGCATTCTTTCACTTTCGGCGTTGGGGCATGGAGGGGGCTTGTCCGGCGGTTGGCTCACTTGCGGGTTGGCCGGAGCTCGCGGGGAAGATGACCGTTTTGCACTTGAGATTTCCGGCGAAGGCGCCATCTTCGTCACCAAAAGAAAGTTTCTTTCGTAGTTGTTTATCCTCCGGGAGTGGGGAGAGGATGAAGCGTTTCCGGCCATCTCCCTTCGAAGGAGGAGCCGGAGTATTCTTGCGGGCCTTGTACCTCGCGTTTCTCTCCTTCACTTTCATGGCTTTAGTCGGAGGTTTGGGTAGCTCCTCCTCGGGGGACCGAAAGACCATTTGCTGGTCCGTGAGTTCGCGCGCTTCCTCGGGACCAGGTTCGGGGTCCGGTTGGGGGTCCGGCATGTCCGGCCGTGGAGCAAAGACCGGCGTAGATGCGAGTGGACAAGCTCTTGTGAGGATCAGCCGGTTCGGGGGATTGGGGACAACCACTAAGGAGGGTGATGAATGGTGAAGAACCGTCGGAGGAGGGAGTGGTGAGTGTCGGGGGTCGGCTAATGTCGTCGGGTGGCGAGGTGGTGGTGGGAGGTTGGCGGCGGAGGTCAAAGGTGGGGCAATAGGGTGGAGTATTTTAGAGAGAAGGAGGAGCTTCTCACTCTTAGTCTCGTCTAAAATTGGTCGTCATATGTGTGTTGAGAGATAAATACCATTTTGAATTCAAAATCATGGCTCGATTCTTATGTGGGCTGAATAGGGAGATTGCAAACATTGTGGAGCTTCAACACTATGAGGAGTTGGAGGACATGGTTCATATGGCCATGAAGGTGGAGGGACAATTGAAGAAGAAGGGAAAAATCCAAAAGAATTTTTCAACAAGTTCTCATTCGTCAAGGACAAAGTGGACTTCATCCAAATCCAATTTTGGGGCAGCTTCTAAACCCCAAAATGAAGCGTCGACATCCAAGTCCAAAGAATTTGAGAAGGGTAAAGGTATTTCTACTTCTACTTCTACTCGAAATAGAGATATCAAATGTTTTCGTTGTCAAGGTGTTGGACACATTGCATCTCAATGTCCAAACAAAAGGGTGATGATTTTGAAGCCAAATGGAGAGATAGAATCTGAAAGTGAACGTGAAGATGATGATGAGGAGGAGGAGGATAAACAATTGGAGGAGATTGGACCAGAACATGGAGAACTTTTGGTGGTTCGAAGGGCTCTAAACATGCAAAACAGAAATGATGATCAACAAAGGGAGAACATCTTCCACACAAGGTGTTTGGTCCAAGGTAAATTTTGCATAATGATTATTGATGGCGGTAGTTGTGCAAATGTTGCAAGTTCTGAAATGGTGGAAAAGTTGAGCTTAACAACGGAAAAACATCCTAATCCATACAAGCTACAATGGCTTAATGAATGTGGAGAAATTCGAGTGACTAAGTGAGTTCTAATTTCGTTTTCAATTGGCAATTATAAAGATGATGTTCTTTGTGATGTGCCAATGCATGCAAGTCGCATTCTTTTGGGGAGGCCATGGCAGTTTGATCGTAGGGTGATTTATGATGGATTTACAACCACTACACCTTCAAGCACACCAACAAGTTTATTATGCTTGTCTCATTGACACCTCAACAAGTTCAAGAGGACCAACAGAAATTGTCACAAGCAAGGAGAGCTCGTGAGGTTGAGAGAAAAAAAAGCGCACGCGATGCCTTTGAGAACATCCATAACAACCTCAGGGATATGGAGGTGAAAATCGCACTGGCCCAAAGCGATTTCGAAGAAAGGCCAACCCCGGAGAACAGGACAGAGATCAATAGATGCATTGCCGAGTACATTCGACTCCTTAAAATGGAGGAGGACTTCTGGCGACAAAAGGCTACCCTGATGGCTAGGGGAGGGCGACAAGAATACTAAATTCTACCAAAGTTGGGTCAAACAAAAAAGGATCCGCATGCGCATCCACAAGATCAATGTGGGCGGCCGGGAGATCTCGGACGAAATGGAGATAAGAAGTTCGGCGGTGGAGTTCTTCCAAGACCTCCTGGCCCCGGGGCCCCTCACTTTGTCCGAGCCAGACCTTGATTTGATCCGTCAACTCCCACCCTTGGATGAAGTGGCTGGTCTCCCCGACCCTCCATCCGCAGAGGAAGTTAAAAAGGCTGTTTTTGACATCTCCGGGGACAGTGCCCCAGGGCCGGATGGTTTCACGGCCTTGTTCTACCAGGCCTGTTGGGCGACGGTTGGGCCGGACGTGGTGGCGGCTATAGGCCATTTCTTCGGGGGTGCCTACCTCCCACATAGCGTCACGGCCACAAGCATTGTCCTCATCCCAAAAAAGCTTGTGCCGGAGTCGTGGAGCGACTACCGCCCCATTAGCCTGTGCAATGTCGTCAACAAGATTATCACAAAGATAATGTCAAAGAGAATGACTTCGCTCATCCCTATGGTTATCTCACCAAACCAGAGTGGATTTGTGAAGGGACGGCTCCTCAATGATAATGTCCTTTTGGCACAGGAGATGTTCCATGAGCTCTCGAGATGTGCGCCGGCCCCTAATGTCGCGGTAAAAATCGATATGGCTAAGGCCTACGACCGAGTACAATGGCCCTTCCTTTTGAAAGTGCTACACCGGATGGGTTTCCCGGCCCCGTGGGTCTCTCTGATTGAGAGATGTTTGGGCTCGTGTTGGTTCTCGGTGCTGGTCAATGGCGCCCCCTCCGGGTTATTTAAGTCCACCCGCGGCCTCAGACAGGGAGATCCAATATCTCCGACACTTTTCGTAATTGCAGCTGAGTACCTCTCAAGAAAATTAGACAAGCTCATTTTGGGAAAGAAAGAGATGACTTTTAGAGCTACTCGCCACTGCATGGAAATAAGCCACCTCGCCTACGCCGATGACATTGTGATATTCACACAAGCAGCGGAGGGACCTCTTAGGCGGCTGCGGACTTGCTTGGAGACATATGCCGGGGTTTCCGGGCAGCAGATTAACTTGGCAAAAAGCAACTTCTACATTGCCGAACAACATGAAGGGTGCGCCAACATTATACAAAATGAAGGAGGCTTCGCACGAGGTACTTTCCCATTTTTGTACCTTGGAGTTCCTATTTATCGTGGTGTCAAACGTACAGATATGTTTATGTTCCTTCGGGAAAAGATTGCTGCACGAATCTCGGGGTGGGCTCATCGACACCTGTCCTTTGGAGGTAGGCTTACACTACTCCAAAGCACACTTGAAGCGGTGCCGCTGCACATTTTCCAGGCCATTGAACCAACATCCGGGGCCCTTAAGCAATTGGATCAGCAGATGGCCCGATTTTTCTGGGGATCGTCAACAGAGAGAAAAAAGACACATTGGATTGGGTGGGATCAGATCTGCCTCCCCACCCCTGAAGGGGGTCTCGGCATTCGTAAGACCAAAGAAGTCCTCCGGGCCTTCAGTATCAAACTTTGGTGGAGGTTCCGGGAGCAAAATTCCCTTTGGGCTAGATACATGAAGGCCAAGTATTGTCATAAAACCTCCTCCCCTTCGGGGAGAAGTTGCCCCACATGGAAGCGGCTAATGAAAGTGAGAAATCAAGCAAATCCGCACATTAGATGGGTGATCGGTCAGGGCGATGCCTACTTTTGGGATGACATTTGGCTTGGTGAATCTCCCCTTCGCGAGATCTGCCTTGACGATAGGGGCGCCTCATCGGCCAAGGTCTCGGACTACATTGGGGGTGGAACTTGGGATGAGACTAAGTTACGTCAACTTCACAACCAGGCTGGAATGCCACAAGAGGTTATCACACAAATCCTTCATACCCCAATCGTCGCGGGAGAACCGGACGTCCCTCGATGGAAGCTTTCTCGGCTCGGGGAGTTCTCGCTCACTACGACCTGGGAGACTATACGTACGCAAAGGCCGAGAATATAAGGTCTCGACGACATTTGGAGGGCTGGCCTTACAAAATCTATTGCAATCTTCAATTGGCGATTATTGTCAAACAGGATACCGGTTGACTCCAAGCTCCAATGGAGGAAGATTGAGCTTGCGTCGAAATGCCAATGCTGCCCACGGAGGCCTAACACCGAGTCCCTTCAACATCTCTTCATCCGAGGGTGGGGAGCAGCATGTGTCTGGAGGGAGTTCGACGGTTGGTTCGAAGGCTCGGCCCCATCTCTTAGGGAGAACGACACCATCCCGGACAGGTTGCAAGTGTGGTTCGCTAGGACCCAACAGCATGATAGGAGACACCTTAGTCGAGTCATTCCATACCTCATTCTGTGGTTCCTTTGGGCGGAGAGGAATAGGAGTCGACATGAGCAAATTCAGTTCAAACCGTACAACGTTGTTTGGCAGGTTCACATGTTCATCCAACATATCCATTGCCAGTGAGAGAAGCTCCCACATCTCTCTAGAAAGTCTTGCCCCAACCATCTCACGCCCAACGCCGACGGTCTCCCTCACCTTTGGGTGAGGTGGATATGCGGCCGGCCTAACGTCGGTCATGGTCCAGCCCGGAAGGGACTCACCGGGGAAGGAGGTCAAGGACACGAGTCCCTCTCCCTCGCCGAAATGGGTTTTCCGACCAACTAATGCGAAACGGAATATGAAAAAGTCAGCCACTCCCCACCCCATTAAAAACGGTGGTAATACAAAACGCAGCGCTTGTGTGCCATTGACGGAGACCGGAAGGGTGAGGAAGAAGATTGTCTTTGAGTTCGATGAGCTTTTTGCCGGAACTAATGGTGGAGGTAGCGCCATTGCCGGAAAAGACGGTTGGAGCTCCCTGCCCGGGGAGAGAGAGAAGGGCCGGTGGAAGAGAAAGGCACGACCTGGCCCTTTTGAAGCCTGCACCGGAGCGTTTGAGGTGGTGCCGGGAGTTCTCCCATTACTCGCGGGGGAGCTCCGTTTCTCCATGGGAAAAAAGGACGGCTCGGCCAGGCACCAGCCGGAAGTCGTGACCGGAACTCGGCTGGATGGTGCATTACCGGAGGTGAATGAGGCCGTTGCACAAGGAGTACTCCGGTCAACGCGCGTGGAGGCGGCTGCAAGTGCAGCTGTCTTGGACGAGGACACATCCTCGGAAAGGAATGGTGCCAACATGCTTTTTGACCCACCCACTCTTGCTGCACCATTTCCGGAAAAGGATAGGCATGTACTAGCTAGTGAGACATGTGACTCCCTTATGGGTCAAAGCATCTTGCAATTCAAATCTGGTGATGGTACAAATTTCAAGGCCGAGGATAACAATGGAGGGGGTGAGGCCGGGCTCAACGTGACGCCGTCGGCGCCGGATAATCCGTCGGACCCGCCGGACGAGCTGCTAGACCAGGATAGGGACCAGCCGGAAATCCTACCCAAGCACTCGGCGTCTGAGGTAGGCATCGACGTGGCCTCCCCCATTGGGAGTCCGCCGACGTTGGGTCACTCGCAGGAATTCATCACGGACAAGGCCGCTCAAGCCGAGACCCAACCTGTTGAGCCAGATCTAGATGAAAAGCCCGCGAACACGGGTGCCGGGCTGGATAGTGGAGGACCACCGAAATCTGACGCAGTGAACCTTGATGCTGATCACGACACGGAGATGGGGACATTCGGATGGTGTGAAGGGATCCCTTCGCTTACATTCTCAAACGAGGAAACAAAGTGCTTGGTGGACAAGGTAGGGCACGCCATTATCGGAAAGTTCTCCCACACCCTCCCAACACCACAACAAATCCAAAAATCCCTTTCCAACATCAACTTCGTCGATGGATTCAAATGGAAGTTCGTTAACGCCAAGCACATCCTAATCCAATTCCGTGATGTACGAGATTACGGCCGGATGCTCAATGGTCCCAATGGAGCGCCGGTTTGGTTTGTCGAGCATCACCCAATGCGGGTGTTCAAATGGACTCCGGAGTTCGACACATTTTTTGAGACACCTATTGCCGTCGTTTGGTGTAAGGTGGTGGGACTCCCGATCCATCTCTATGACCAAGTAGCCCTCATTGCGATTGGCAAGTTGTTGGGGAAGCCAATCCAAGTGGACCATGCGACCTTCAACCAAACCCGACTCACCTTTGCCCGGATGTGTATTGAGATTGATATCTCGACGCCTCCACCGGTGGAGATCATTCTCAACATCCTAGGCAAAGACTCTAGGTACAAGGTGGTATGGGATCGGATTCCCCTATTTTGTGCGGAATGTAAGCATGTTGGGCACGTCAAGGAAACATGCCTTATCCTAGGGAGGAGAAAGGAGCAGGCCACCACGGATCCCACCCGACCTCCACAACCCCGCCGACCCCACTCTGCGACAAATCCCATCCACCGGGAATGGAGGCTGAAAACTAACGTGCATGGCACCCACAACCCGGATCCGGGCCAAGGGTCTATGCCAAAGGGGGAGACCGAGCCGGGGACACACAAAGAGAAGAGCGGTGCGGAAGCGGCTCCTAGCTTGAAAGCAACACCGAGGGTGCAAGCCCAGGTAGATGACGATGGTTTCCAAGTGGTGTCTAGGAAGAAGAAAGGAAAGGTCCACAAGGGTGATGGGTATATCAGAGCTCTCCACAATGATAAGTTGCACCTTAAGGAGAACGTAGCAACGGTTACTTTTGGGGCCGACGACTCGGGTGCAAATGAGCCGGGCATTGGCTCAATGAGTGTATCATGTGGGTTCCTAAGCCGGGAAATGGAGGGCTTCATCGAGGACCTCGATCCGGGAGGGGTTGTCCCATGTGGGGACACCCCTATCGCGGGCCTCAACTAGGTGACGGACTTAAGTTTTTGACGATGCGATGGCTGCATCATTTTAATTGTAATAGGGATGCTAAGAGTATTTTGATGACCACCCTAGTTTATTGGGAGGCCTTCGTTGTACTCTAATTGGTCGTGGTGAGCAGTCACTTTTGGGCGGCTCAATGGTTGTTTTGGCTGCAATTGCTGTTGGTAATGCACAGGTGTGGGTCCGCCTTAACCCTCTAAGGTTCACATGTTCATCCACAACAACATGACCAATGGTCACATCAAGCCGAAGCATTGGAAGGGAGTGAAACTCGGAATGAGCCCTCCGAATCACCCCGAGACAAGGGGGCCGAGACCGTTAGTTATGCCGGTTAAGTGGCACCCCCCGGAACGCACATGGATCAAGCTTAACACGGATGGGGCGTTCTTTGAGGCAACAAACAAGGGTGGCGGAGGGGGTCTTGTTCGGGACCACAATGGGAAATTACTTGCAGCATTTGCATCCCCCCTCGTCGTTCAATCGGCTCTTGAGGCCGAGCTTATGGCCATACACTATGGGTTGGAGGTAGCGAAGGCGTTCAACCTACCCATATGGATTGAATCAGATGCGGAACAAGCTATTAAGTTGCTCAATGCCACGACTTGGGGCCCAGCACAAGTTCGCCGCGTCATGGCCCTTTTGCATGGCTTCAAACGTAGACATATATTCCGGGCCACCTTCATTCATAGGGAGGGCAACAAAGCGGCTGATATGCTCGCCAAAATGGGAGTGGAACAAGATAATTTCCAACAAATGTCCCCACAAAATGTTCCAAGAAGGATTAGAGCCATCATCCGGATGGACGAAATGGGAGTCCCCAATCTTCGGGTGAGAGATGATGAACGAGAGTAGCACGAGGCACGAAAAGTGGTCACCGATCTTGCTTTGTACCGGACGCCGTAGAGTATGTGGGTGTCGGTCCATCCCCGGATTGACCCCTATTTACTCTTGTGGTGTTTTTGTAATAGGGTGTGGTGTAAATTGTTTTTGTCACTCTAGCTTTAGAAAGATTGGTCCTCTTGTAATCAAGTAATGGCCTTTTGTTGATATATAGGGATGAGGGACCCACGAACCCTCAACCGTGAAGGTGTTTGATAAAAAAAAAGTGAAAAGAGTCCGAATGAAAAAAAGAATTTTTATGTGGGAGCAAAAGAAATAAAGAGTGCAATAGTTGAAAAAGAGAGTGTTTTCATCTTAGTGTACAAACAGTCTTTGTTTACCACTAACGAATTAACCACTTCTTTGCCAAGTACTTTTGTGTCTCTTTTACAGGAATTCGAAGATATTTTTCCAGTGGAAGAATCAAGTGGATTACCTCCATTAAGAGGTATTGAACACCAAATCGACCTTGTTCCCGGGGCAGTTCTAAAAACCGACCAGCCTATAGAGCCAATCCCGAAGAGACTAAGGAAATTCAAAGGCAAGTGCAAGAATTGTTGGACAAAGGAAAAATCCGTGAGAGCATGAGTCCATGTGCTGTTCCTGTAATTGTTGTTTCTAAGAAAGATGGATCATGGTGGATGTGCATCGACTGCCGAGCAATCAACAAAATCACGGTAAAGTATCGCTATCCTATTCCTAGGCTAGATGATATGCTTGATGAATTGCATGGATCTGTTGTGTTTAGTAAGATCGATTTGAAAAGTGGTTATCATCAAATTCGAATTAGAGAAGGAGACAAATGGAAAACAGCCTTTAAAACAAAATTTGGTCTTTTTTTTTAATTAAACACCATTACGGTGGAGGGTTCGTGGGTCCCTCATCCCTATATATCAAAAAGGGGGATTACAGAACGTGGCCACACCCGAAAGTGGTGTGCCATAGCAAAGGCAAGAGTAGAAAGCGGTCCGACTCCACACGGCTCGGACCCCATCCTACTCCCTTCAAAAGTGCAATTAAACAAAACAAAGGCTCTATGATCTTCCATCTCCGAGTAACCGACTCTAGTATCCGTCCCCATCTAGGGTTCGAATGTTTGGAACACCCATTCGGTCCAAGCTGACGAAGTCCATGAGGTCTCTTGGTGCAGAATTATGATCCAATTGTCGACCGCTATCAAGCCTTAGGCCCATTCTCGCAAGGAAGTCCGCCGCCTTGTTCCCCTCCCGGTGTATGAAGGTGGCTCGGAATTTAAGTTGGCGCTTGAGCAGGATCAATTGCGCCACTGCTTGCCGAGCTAGAGCCGGCCCCCACCCTGCTCCATTGACCAGATTAATGGCTTGCTCGGCATCTGATTCGATCCAGATTGGTAAGTCAAGATCCTTGGCTAAGCGCAGCCCATGGATCATGGCCGTCAGCTCAGCCTCCAGAGCCGAGTGTGTTTCAAGGGGCGTGCTAAACGCCACCAGCATCTTGCTTTGTTAATCACTTCATTGAAGGAGCCATCCGTGTTTAGTTTAATCCAAGGGTGGTCCGGGGGGTCCCATTTGATTGCCATGGCTAGCGGCTGCGCCCTAGCTGGTTCCACTTGTTGCGGGATGTTGATTCTAAGTTTGACCCCTCGCCAATGCTTCGGCTTCAAGTTTCCGTTGGCCATGGAGTTCCGGATGAACATGTGGATCTGCCATACCACATTGTGCGGATTGAACCTCGTGTCTTGGTGCCGGCTCCTGTTTCTTTCCGCCCAGATGAACCACAAGATGAGGTAGGGGATGGCTCGGCTAAGGTGCTTCTTGTTCGGTTGGTGACATCTTCGCATCCAAGTTTCAATTCTCGTTGGGATTGTGTCATTGATTGAGAGGCGGGGGGTCGCCCCATCAAACCACGAATAAAACTCATTCCATACTCTGCGAGCTCCGTAACCCTGAATGAAGAGGTGTTGGAGGGACTCAATATTCGGTCGAAGAGGGCAACATTGGCACTTGGAGGCAAGTTCAATCTCCCGCCACTGAAGTTTTGTGTCGACTGGCACCCGATTGGAAAGAAGCCTCCAGATGAAGATGGCTATTGACTTAGTGAGGCCCGCCTGCCAAACATCACCCAGGCCTTGAATGATCGGGTTCCGCCCTCGGAGTGTGTCCCACGTCGATGCTCTGTGAATTCCCCGTGCTCAGAGAGGGTCCACCGCGGGATATCTTGTTCGTCTTAGAGTATCGGGGTGCTGACGATGCGATCAATAATATGCTGTGGGATGCCGGCTTGATCGTGCAGGAGTCGGAGCTTGGGTTCATCCCAAGTGCCATTTGTAATGAACTCCGAGACCCGGGTGGTTGGCCTTCCCCTATCATCAAGGCTGAGGTCCCTGAGTGGGCTGTTGCCAAGCCAGATGTCATCCCAGAAGTAGATATTCCCTTGCCCCACAAGCCACCTCATGTACGGTTGCGCGAGAGTCCAAGCTCTAGAGAGCCTCCTCCATGTAGGGCTACTCCTGCTCGGCGTTCTCAAGGTAAGTGGTGTGGAGATGGAGCAATATTTTGCCATCATGTATTTTGCCCAAAGGGAGTTTTGTTCCCGGAAGCGCCACCATAATTTTATGTTGAAAGCACGTAAAACCTCCAAAGTTTTCTGAATCCCGAGACCTCCTTCCTCGGTAGGGCGACACATTTGATCCCATCCAATCCAATGGGTTCGCTTTCTCTCACTCGTAGATCCCCAAAAGAATCGGGCCATTTGTTGATCAAGTTGTTTTAAGGTGCCGGCAGTGGGCTCAATGGCTTGGAAGATGTGTAAGGGGATCGCTTCAAGGGTGCTCTTAATCAGCGTGAGCCTCCCTCCAAAAGATAAGTGCCGGTGTGCCCAGCCCGAGATCCTTCTTGCAATCTTTTCACGTAGGAAGAGGAACATGTCCGTGTGCTTTACACCACGGTAGATGGGGACGCCGAGGTAGAGGAAAGGAAAGGTGCCCCTAGTGAAGCCTCCTTCCGCTTGGATCGAGGGTGCCCAATGGTCATGGATTTCGGCGATATAGAAGTTGCTCTTGGTGAGGCTGACTTGTTGGCCGGAGACATTTTCATAGTTCTCGAGGCAGGCTCGGAGCCGGCGCAGGGGGGTTGCCGCCGCCTGTGTGAATATTATAATATCATCCGCATAGGCTAGGTGGATGACCTCAATGCATCTCCGGGAGGCCTTAAACACCATATCCCTTTGGCCAAGCATAAGCTTATCCAAGGCTCGAGACAGGTAGTCCGCGGCAATTACAAACAACGCAGGGGAAATCGGATCACCTTGTCGGAGTCCCCGTGTTGATCTGAAGAATCCTGAAGGTACCCCATTGACAAGGATCGAGAACCAACACGAGCCTATGCACCTCTCCATGAGTGAGATCCATGTGTCCGGGAATCCCATTCGCCGAAGCACCTTGAAGAGGAAAGGCCATTGGATCCTATCATAGGCTTTCGCCATGTCGATCTTCACCGCTACATTAGGCGCTGGGGAGCATCTTGCAAGTTCATGGAACATCTCTTGGGCCAACAGAGCGTTATCATTGAGGAGCCCCCCTTTCACGAAACCACTTTGGTTTGGGGAGATGACCTGTGGAAGGAAAGGGGAGAGTCGAGTCGTGAGTACCTTGGTGATGATCTTGTTAAAGACGTTGCAGAGGCTGATGGGTCGGTAGTCGGTCCATGACTCGGGCGACGCCTTCTTTGGGATGAGGACAATGCTTGTGGCCGTAATACTTCGTGGCAGGAAAGCCCCTCCAAAGAACTGGCCAATTACTTCCACCACCTCCGGCCCCACAATAGTCCAACAGGCTTGGTAGAAAGTGGCGGAGAAGCCATCGGGTCCGGGGGCGCTATCTCCGGAAATGCTGAAAACGGCGCTCCTGATCTCGTCCGCACCCGGCGCATTTGCGATGTCCGCAAAGTGCTCGGCTGAGTGTACTCGCTGGATAAGGTCAAGGTCTGGCTCGTCTAGAACCGGGTTGCTGGGCGCTAGGAGTTGTTGGTAGAAATCTACCGCTGACTTTTTTATTTCGGCCTCCTCAGTAAGCTCCTGACCGTTGACACGAATCGAGTGGATGCGTAGGCGAACTCTTTTTTGTTTCACCCAGCTTTGATAGAACCGGGTATTTTTGTCGCCCTCCGCAAGCCATCTCAGGGCTGCCTTTTGCCGCCAAAAATCCTCTTCCATTTTCAGCAACATGATGTACTCGGCAATGTATTTATTGATCATTGTCCTATTTTCCGGTGTTGGCCTTGCCTCGAAGATGGATTGGGCCACGGCAATTCCTTCCTCCTTTTCCTTGAGGTTGGCATGGATGTTCCCAAAAACTTCTTTGTTCCACGCCTTTAGGGCTCTTTTCACTCTAGCATGTTTGATTTGAATATTTAGGAGTCCACTCGCCCCCGTACTCTCCTCCCATGCATTTTGCACTACAGCCATGAACCCCCCATGTCGGATCCACATGTTCTGGAATCGGAATGCCTTGCCTCCGATGGTAGTGTTCAGCGTCTTACATCTTACAAGGACCGGCCCGTGGTCCGAAGCAACCCGAGGGAGGTTCGTAACCCGAGTTGCTTCGAAGGCCCTAGCCCAACCCTCTCTAACAAGCACTCTATCCAATCTTTCAAAGAGGCCGTTTTTGGCCCATGTGAATTCCGCCCCATCGAACCCCGGGTCAAGAAGTCTACAGTCTTCAATTGCCTCCGCGAAGTCGACCATCTCGGCTTGCCGGTTGGTGTCGCTCTCAACCCTATCTCGGTGTGATAGGATGGTGTGGAAGTCGCCACCGATAATCCATGGTGATCCTTCGAGGGGCCCAGCAATCTCTCTCATCTTATCCCACAGGAGGTGTCTTTCGGATCTTGTGCATTTGGCATACACGGCCGAAATGGCCAGCGGCCTAGCAATGCGGTGGGACTTGAGACGCCCATGTAGGATTTGTTCCGAATCACAATCAATATCAAAAGTGGATCCCTCTTCCGCAAACAACCAGATTTTTCCGATCATGTTCGATCCAATGTAGGACAGCCCCAGGGCCTTGGAGAACCGGTCCGGATCCGGTGTTGTGAGTGGTTCCATTATTGCAAGGAATAAAACATTATGAGATTTAATTAGCCTTTTCAAAACGTTTTGGGTTGACGCATTTGCGATTCCCCTCACGTTCCAAAACATGATATTGTAAGACATCATTAACAAGTAGGATGCGTACCCGAAGGAGAAGAAGTCCCTCCTTGATATTCAATGAGATGTTGCTCTTTGTTCGTTGCGTGCTCCTCGGCATCGTTAAGTGGAGAGCCGTCTCCAATCCTCTCGGTCCCCACTTGCATGTCCATGGCCAAGTCGTCCGCTTCCCCACAATTGTCAACATCAAATTCTCCATTCGCCATGAGGGAGTAGTATTGGTTAGTGCTCATGTGATTCTTACTTGAGAAGAAACCACGCCCCCTAGTCATTGCATGGCGTGCGCCCCCTCTCGCACTCCCTCGTGTAAGCGGGGACACCGATCGGCTCGCCTTGGTGTACTCCCATTCCGCATCCATATCTCCATGAATTGGTGAAGGTGGCTCGGTGGTCGGGGGTGTTGGGTTCCCTTTTTCCCCTCCCCCGCGCTTGAGGCCCACTTTGAATGTTCCGGGGTGCGAAGCATTCCCTCCTTGGGTTCCACCCATAATGTCCGGACCATCCCAAGTTGTGTATCCCTTTCCTCCTCTCCATTTGAATTGTTGTTAGGACGATTCCCGTCATTGCCCTTATTCTTCCCTTGGCGGTTCCCTTCATTGGAGTTAGGATTGTGCCTCACCGCATCTTGCATGCCCTTCATACCGTGGCCTTCGGGGTTTGCCTTCTTTGGCGGGTTGATATTGTAGTTTCGTTTCGGCGGCCTTTCCTTTTTGCCCATCGCATAGCACACTTCACTTGCATGGCCAACATGTTTACACTCTTGGCAATAGGATGGGATCTTATCCCACCGGACTTGTTGCACCAACTCGCGGCCGCACAAGTCAAGGATTATCTCTTCAGGGGGCGGTTTGGTGATGTCAATGTCAATACAAATGCTGGCAAAGGAGAGTCTCGTCTTGGTAGCCGTGGCCCGATCAACTTGGATTGAATTACCGAGGAGCTTGTCGATGGCGAAAAGAGCGGATTGATCAAACAAGTGAATTGGGAGTCCGATTAAATTACACCTAATTGCTGCTATCGGGGACTCACAATATGCATCGAAATCCGGGGACCATTTGAAGACCCTCATTGGGTGGCGATCAATGAGCCAAACGGGTGTTCCCTTTGGGCCTCCGAGAAGCCGGGCATAATCCGCCAAATCCTCGCATTGGATAAGGATATGTTTAGCATTAATGTATTTCCAATTGAAGCCACATCGGAATTTAATGTTATCTAGAGTTTTTTGAATTTGATGGCCCGTAGGAATAGAATGTGAAAACTTACCCACGATGGCGTGCCCCATGCTATCAGCAAGCTTTTGTGTTTCAGCCCCGGAGAAGTAGATGGCCGGAACTCCATTGGACATGGATCTGTTCCGGCACGAAGACTTAAGGACCATTGGGTTCGGGAGAACCCTTAAGTAACTCCGCCATCGATTTCAGCCTACTAGAGGTACCCGAGGGAACTTCGGCCCCCCCTTCTCGGCTAGCGACCATCGGCCCTCGTGTCGCGGCCTCGTGGGATAGGTCACTCATGGCCATCGGCTGGTCCTGAATAGCCGTGACGGAACTAGTCGGAGCTTCGCCCACCATCTGGTTGGTAGGTGGTGTCGTGGTGGCCGTATGACCCTCGGCCCAAACCTTGGTGGCCGCACCCCTGTGAGCTTCCCTTCCGGCCAGGTTCACATTCGCCTCCGCATGCTGTGCCAGGCCAGGCGGCTCCGGCCTCGACCAAGCCACAAAAGCCGTCGACTTTGCCGCGCCAGCCTCGAACGTGTCTCGAAGTTTTAAGGTCCGTCCTCTCGCTAGAGGGGGAAACTCCTCAAAGGAGGGGATGAAAGGCCCCGTAGGTGCAAGCAAGGCTTGGTCGGACTCCGGAAGGGAAGAGTAGTGAGACCCATCGGCCATGTGCGCATCCTCCGGCTGGCCGGCGTCGAGAAGTGGTTGGGCAGTCATGGTGTCTAGCTTGTCCGCCAAATCCAAGGCTGCGAGGTGTAGGAGATGGGTAGTTTTTTTTTGGCTGCATTAGCCCTCCAACGGCTAGGACATCACGTGACATTCCAAGTGGGCAAGGCGCCAAGCCACTTTTGCTGCCGCATGTACTTTAGGTTTGTCATGATCCGGAGGGGTCACGTCCTCCTCTTCGACGGCATGGTCGTCGCCGGCGGCCGCACCGGCAACCTGGTCGGAATTTTGATTTTTGGATGCCATGGTCGATAGGACCGCATTGGCAATGGCCAATTGGCATTCCTTGGTGCCCGAAGCACTTTCTACTTCATCCCGCCGGCCGTTGTCCCCTTGATCACTCGGCGGGCTCGCCGGAAAGATGGTCCCTTTGCACTTAGGGCTCCCGGGTGGGGACGAGTATTCCGACCCGAACTCGAGCCTCTTCTAAGGTTGTTTGTCCTCCGGAAGGGGTGAAAGAACAAACCTTTTCCGACCATTTCCTTTAGTTGGAGGAGCCGGCGTACTTTTCCTCATTTTGAGTTTTGTGGCTTTTTGCTTCATCTTCTTGCTCGGAGGATTAGGGATGGGGTCCTCGGCCGACCGAAAGACCATACGCTGGTCCGAGATGGTGCGAGGTTCCTCGGGCCCCGGCGACGTGTCCGGCGGATGGTCCGGCATGGCCGAGCGTGTGCCAAGTCACCAGCGTGGTCGGGGGGAAGCGGAGGTGACGGTGTAAGATCCGACACAAAGGCGGAGGCCGGCAGCGTTTAGTAATGCCTTTTGGTTTAACTAATGCACCAAGTACTTTCATGAGATTGATGCACCATGTTTTGAGAAAATTCATTGGAAAATTTGTGGTTGTTTATTTTGATGATATTCTTGTCTATAGCAAAAATGTGGATGAACATCTTAACCATGTGCGTGCAGTTTTGGATACCTTACGAACAGAATCATTGTATGCAAATCTCAAAAAGTGTTCTTTGTGCATGGATAAAGTTGTTTTTCTGGGTTTTGTTATAAGTGCTAATGGGATTGAAATGGAAAAGGAGAAGGTGAAAGCTATTTTAGAATGGCCAATTCCTCAAAATGTAGCACAAGTTAGAAGTTTTCATGGTCTTGCAAGTTTTTATAGGAGGTTTGTCAAGGATTTTAGTACAATTGCTGCACCCTTGAATGAAATTGTGAAAAAGGATGTTTGTTTTTATTGGGGAGAAAAACAAGAACATGCTTTAATCGCCTTAAAGAAAAATTTACAACTGCACCAATTCTTTCTTTGCCTAACTTTGATAACATGTTTGAGCTTGAATGTGATGCATCTGGAGTAGGCATAGGAGCTGTTTTGTTGCAGGATGGAAAGCCAATCGCTTACTTTAGTGAAAAGTTGAAAGGAGCTCAATTGAACTATCCAACGTATGACAAGGAGTTATATGCTTTGGTTAGAGCTTTGGAAACATGGCAGCATTACTTGTGGCCTAGAGAGTTTGTAATTCATACGGATCATGAATCTCTCAAGTACTTGAAAGGTCAAGGTAAGCTTAGCAAGAGACATGTTAAGTGGGTGGAATTCATTGAATCATTTCCCTATGTAATCAAATACAAAAAGGGAAAAGAAAACATTGTGGCTGATGCATTGTCTCGGAGGTACATTTTGATCACTACTTTGAGTTCTAAGTTGCTTGGTTTTGAGTTGATTAAGGAAATGTATGATAATGACCCGGACTTTTCTTCTATCTATTTAGCCTGTGAGCATGCTGCATTTGACAAGTTCTATAGGCATGATGGCTATTTGTTTAGTGAAAATAAACTGTGCATTCCTAAAGGTTCTATGCGTGAATTGCTTGTGCGTGCAGCTCATGGTGGTGGTTTAATGGGGCATTTTGGAGTCCATAAGACAATGGATGTTTTGCATGAACATTTCTTTTGGCCTAAAATGGGTGTGGATGTTGAAAGAATTTGTAAAAGATGCATAACTTGCATGCAAGCCAAGTCTAAATCACACCCACATGGTTTGTACAAACCGTTACCAATTCCTAGTGCATCTTGGGAGGATATTTCAATGGACTTTTGTCATTGGTTTGCCAAGAACAAAAAGAGGTAGAGATTCAGTTTTTGTGGTTGTTGATAGGTTTTCAAGAATGGCACATTTAATACCATGTCACAAAACTGATGATGCATCTCATATTGCTGATTTGTTCTTTAAAGAAATTGTCCGTTTGCATGGACAAACTGAGTGATCAAGATGATAAATTTGTGAGTCATTTTTGGCGTGTGTTGTGGAATAAGTTGGGAACTAATGGACAAACTGAATTAGTTAATAGGACTTTGTCTCAACTACTACGAACTTTAGTTAAAAAGAACTTGAAAAGTTGGGAGGAATGCTTACCTTTTGCTGAATTTGCTTATAATCGAAGTGTTCATTCTGCTACTAACTTTTCTCCATTTGAAGTTGTGTATGGTTTTAATGCATTGAGTCCACTAGATTTGATTCCAATACCTATTGAAGAACGTGCAAGTCTTGATGGAAAAGCTAAGGCTGAAATGGTGAAAAGATTGCATGAAAGGGTAAGACTCAACATTGAAAAGAGGACAGAACAATATGCAAAGCAAGCCAACAAGGGTCGGAAACAAGTCATCTTTGAGCCGGGAGATTGGGTATGGTTGCATATGAGAAAGGAGAGATTTCCTTCGAAAAGAAAGTCCAAGTTGCAGCCAAGAGGAGATGGACCATTCCAAGTGATTGCAAAAGTCAATGATAATGCTTACAAACTAGACTTACCTGGTGCATGTGTTGTCGCACCGAATCAAAGCGGGTTTAACTTTTAGAGAGAGACGCTCTTCCTTCTCTCTAACAATCCCCTCACCCTAACTCCCACCGCTGTCCCGGATTGTCTTGCCGGAATTTCAACCCCGCCACCCTCACTCTTCAACACCGTCGACCACCTACATCCCTCCTACATCCCTTCGCTCCCCCCCCCACGACGACCTTGCTGCCTCCCTCCCACTCATCATCGACGCGAGTCGAGCTTTTGGTGTCATCTCCATGCCGGACCATCCTCCGGACCCCGAGCCGGACTCCGAGGCTCCCCAGCTCATCACGGACCAGCAAATGATCTTCCGGTCGGGGGAGGACTCCTTCCCTAAATCACCGAGCTTGAAGAGGAAACTCAAAGCCTCTAAACTCCGGGGTACCCCCACGACCAACACAAACGGACAAGACACTCCCATGTGATGCCCACATGTCCTTGGATGGAGAGAAAGTCAAATTACCTCAAATGGATACAAGTACAAAACCACTTTTAGAAAGAGACTTGGTCCCTTTCCAACCCACCCACTCACGTGAGGACTTGACCGTTGCACATCCCTTGCAGCCAACACACGACAACCTCATGCTCATTGCTTCCTTGGATGCGGCGGAGTCGATGGATCTCATGGCGGCACAACCTCTCCTCACCGAAAAACAGCCGGAGGTCGCCTACTCGGCGGGGGGCCCTCAACCCCTCCTCATTTCGCCAAATGAACAAGTCTCGGACGTCTTGATGATTACCTACAATCCACCCATCGATGATTTCCCTCCTCTCGAGCGTGGGAGAACCCGGAAGCTCCGAAACAACTTCGAAGCCGGCCAGTCAAGTACCGGGGAGGTTCGGACAAAGGCTCGGACAAATGGCGCCGACCTTGGGGTAACTAGAACCGACACTTTGGTGGGATCGACGATTGGAGCCAATACCCCGAGTGTCAACGGGAACATGCTACGAGGCCAACAAGATGGGGCCGAGAGCGAGACCCCGCCCAAAGAAGGAGGTGCATGGAGCAGCCATCGAGCCGGCATTGACCCCTCCGTGTGACAAGCCACGAAGCCAATCTCTATGGCGGACATGGTCCGAGGAACGACACGAACAGATGGTCCGCAAGCTTTTGACCCGGAGTCCATCCAAAACATCGGATTTGCAACAACATCCAATGGTGTTCCGGCGATCTACTTCTCGGGCGCGGAGATTCAAAAATTGGCTACAAGCCTTGGACACGCCATCGTCGGTAAGTTCTCTCACTCTATCCCGGCCTTACATCAAATTCAAAAGGCGCTTGAAAATATCAAATTGAGCCGAGACTTTTCTTGGAAGTATCTTAATGCTAAACATATTCTTATTCAATGTGAGGATATTGCCGATTATGCAAAGATCCTTGGAGGTCCGAAAGGAACGCCTATTTGGTTTATTGATTGTCACCCCATGAGGGTTTTCAAGTGGTCTCCGGACTTCGACGCCTATTGTGAGTCTCCGATCGCGGCAATTTGGTGCAACTTAATTGGGCTTCCTATACACCTTTTTGATCAAGCGGCGCTCTACGCCATTGGCAAACTATTGGGCACACCGGGTGTAACATATTAGGTATACCGGCTCATCTCTATGAGGAATCGGCCCTCTTGGCAATCGGTAAGCTCCTTGGCAAGCCACTACAAGCCGATCATGCCACAATTCATCAAAGCCGACTCTCCTTCGCAGGGATTTGCGTAGAGATTGACATCTCTACTCCCCCGACGGAAGAGATCATCCTTAATATCCGAGGCAAAGACTCGAGGTACAAAGTGGCATGGGACCGTATTCCATTGTTTTGTGATAATTGTAAACATGTTGGGCATGAGAAAGAGGATTGCCATGCAGCGGGAAGGAAGTCTCGGGGTAGAGACAAGGGTCGCCGAGCATCATACAAGGAGAACCTTTCAAGCTACGCCGCCAAGATCATCCACCGTGAGTGGCACCCAAAGGCGAATGGCACTCCATCGTCAATTGGACAGTTGGAGATGTCCAAAGATTGTAACAATCACGCGGAGTACATCGAGGGTACATTGGGTGCGGGATCGTCGAAGTCAAGAGTGGCTAGTAGGAGTCACCCAAATGTGGATGAGGATGGCTTCCAATTGGTGTCGAGGAGGAGGAAAGGAAAAGTGCATGAGGGCGATATGCACACCAAGGCTCCACACGTGGATGATTGGCATTTGAAGGAGAATGTTGCTACGGTGACATTTGGGAGTGTCCCATCGGGTGCGAATGATGCGAGCTTTAGCTCCATGAGTGTCGCATGTGGGAGCCCCAACCGGGAGATAGAGGGCCACATCGAGGACCTTGATCCAGGAGGGCATGTACCTAGCGGAGGTATCCCTATTGCGGGCCTTAGCTAGGTGATGGACAGAAGTGTTGGGGATACAAAGGTTGTATCAAATGGTAATTGGATTTTGAGAGTATATAGATGACCACCTCTAGTTGTTAGGGAGGCCCTCGTTGTTCTCTAATTTGTCATGCCTTGGCGAGTCGTCACTTTTGGGCGACTCGGTGTATGTTTGTTTGTAACCAATGGTTTTGGTAATGCACAGGTGTGGGTCCGCCTCAACCCTCCGCCCTTAGGGGTGTGTTTGGTTAAAAAAAAAAAAACTATTGGGCACACCGATCCAAATCGATCGGGCCACGGCAAACAAATCTAGGCTGTCCTTCGCCCGCATTTGCGTCGAGATTGACATATCAAAGCCACCCATCGAGGAGATCATCTTAGACATTTGCGGCCGTGAGATGGTGCAACAAGTTAAATGGGACAAGATCCCATTTTATTGTCGGGAGTGCAAACACGTTGGACACAAAAGTGACGTGTGTTATGCGGTAGGCAAGACGAAAAGGCCGGTCAAGAAAAACTACAACACCATCCCTCCCAAACAACCGCAATACGAGAATGGAAAGCAAGGGGCACAAGATACCCCAAAAACCTTTTTGAATGGCAAGGAATGGAGATCTCAAAGAAGAGGAAAAAATTCCGGGGATCAACACAACAATGACTCGAGGGTAAGCGATGCCGTGGAAGTCGACCGGATGGGGCCGGACATTCTAGGCAAACTCCTCGAACCTATCGACCCGGAGGAGGGTGAGCAACAAGAGAAAGGAGGAAAACAAGGCTGGACTCCTTCCAAGCATCGGACAGGATTCCTCCCTTTCCACTATCCCCGAAGGGACGTCTCTCCTAGTGCCGAGGGCATGGGTGTGCATGGGCGTAGTGGGTCGGCTGGCCAGTTAAAGCATGGTACGAGGGGCCCGGCCCGAACATCCTCAATGGAAAATCGTGAGGATTGTGGAAGGGGAGGTCACATGAGCATGAACCAATATTATTCACTCATGGATAATGAAGCCTATGACGGAGACGAGTTCGATGATATAGAGAGCATTGAGGTAGAGCGGCAGCCGAACACCTACGCCGAAGGCCCCTCCATGCTAATCACGGAGGACGAGTCAAGTCACGCTCAGCAAGAACAACAATGCACCAAAATTCAAGGGGGGGGCGTTACTCCTGCTGGGTACGAACTCCATTGTTAATTATGTCATTTAATCTCATGTTTTGGAACGTTAGGGGGATCGCGAACGCGCCCACCCAAAACATTTTAAAAAGATTAATTAAGTCTCATAATGTTAATTTTCTTGCAATAATGGAGCCGTTCACGGCGCCAAACCCGGACAAGTTCTCCAAGGCTTTGGGGCTGGTTTTCCAAGGCTCAAATATAAATGGGAAGATTTGGGTTTTTGTTGAAGAGGGTGCAAGCTTTAGTGTTGAGTGTGACACGGAGCAGGTCCTTCATGGCCGAGTTGAGTCCCCTCGCCTCACGGGTCACATTTGTATTTCGGCAGTATATGCGAAGTGCACAAGGGGTGAGAGGGTACTTTTGTGGGACAAAATGAGGGAAATTTCTGTGGCTTCCGAAGATACTCCTTGGATGGTTGGGGGAGACTTCAACACCATTCTTTCGACGTTTGATAGGGTGGGAAGTGACACTAACCGACAAGCCGACATGGTGGATTTTGCAGAAGCTATTGAAGACTACAGAGTTCTGGATCCGGGCTTTGATGGCTCATCCTTCACATGGGCCAAGAATGGCCTGTTTGAAAGGCTTGATCGAATTTTGGTGAACGAACCATGGGCACAGCTCTTCGAAGCGACTAGGGTGACTAACTTGCCACGTGTATCTTCGGATCATGGCCCCGTTCTGGCCCGGTGTAAAACTCCATGCACCTATTCTGGGGGCAGACCGTTCCGGTTCCAAAACATGTGGACTAGGCATGAGGGTTTCGCGAACCTGGTACGGGAAGACTGGAGCCAACCGACGGGGGCTGAGGGATTTCTTAATCTACAAATCAAACTTGCACGAATAAAGAAAACCTTTAAGGAGTGGAACAAGGCAGTTTTCGGGAACATTCATGACAACCTTCGGGCCTTGGAGGAAAAAATTGTGGCTGCCCAAGCGGGCTTTGAGGAGAGGCCCTCCCCAGAGAATAGGGCCGAAGTCAACAGATGTATTGCCATGTATATCCGGCTCCTCAAGATGGAGGAGGACTTTTGGCGACAAAAGGCGATGCTTAGATGGCTAGCGGAAGGCGATAAGAATACCAAATTCTATCAAAGCTGGGTTAAACAAAAGAGATTACGGATGCGCATTCACAAGATTAATGTAGGGGGGAGAGAACTCTCGGATGACTTGGAGATTAGAAACTCGGCGGTGGAATTCTTCCAAAACCTCCTTGCCCCAGGGCCTCTCACGCTCTTGGAGCCGGATCTGAGCTTGATCCAACGCCTCCCTCCATCACCCGAGGTGGATGCCCTACCGGATCCACCAAATGCCGAGGAAGTGAAAAGAGCCATTTTTTACATTTCCGGAGACAGTGCCCCAGGACCGGATGGCTTCACTGCCACCTTTTATCAATCATGTTGGGATTCTATTGAGATGGATGTTGTTGCCGCAATCCAGCAATTTTTTAGGGGGGCCTTCCTCCCCCGAAGCGTCACAGCCACGAGCATCGTGCTTATCCCGAAGAAGCTCGCCCCGGACTCGTGGAGCGACTACCGCCCCATTAGCTTGTGCAATGTCACTAATAAGATCATAACCAAAATCCTCACGAGAAGACTTACTCCCCTCCTCCCTCAGGTTGTCTCTCCAAATCAAAGCGGGTTTGTGAAAGGGCGGATGCTAAATGATAGCGTCCTCCTAGCGCAAGAGATGTTCCATGAGTTATCGAGAAGCTCCCCGGCCCCCAATGTTGCGATCAAGATCGACATGGCTAAAGCCTACGACAGAGTTCAGTGGCCTCTTCTGATCAAGGTTTTGGACCGGATGGGATTCCCGACCCGGTGGATATCCATGATTGAGAGGTGCGTGGGCTCATGTTGGTTCTCGGTCCTAATTAATGGAATTCCTTCCGGTTTCTTCAAGTCATCCCGTGGCCTTAGACAAGGTGACCCTATTTCACCTGCCCTGTTTGTGATTGCCGCGGATTACCTCTCAAGGGCTTTGGACAAATTAATCCTAGGGAAGAAGGAGATGACTTTTAAGGCCTCACGAGGCTCCATGGATGTTAGCCACCATGCCTATGCTGATGATATTGTGATTTTCACTCAACCGGCGGAAGCCCCGCTGAGACGGCTCAGAGCATGTCTTGATGAATACGCAGGAATCTCTGGACAACAGATCAACCTCGCAAAAAGTAATTTCTACATTGCCGAGAAACACGAGAGATGCGCCGACCTAATCCAAGCCGAAGGTGGATTTTCTCGAGGTACTTTCCCTTTCCTTTATCTTGGGGTCCATATCTATCGAGGGGTGAAGCGTACAGACATGTTTTGTTCCTCTGGGAAAAGATTGCTGCGAGAGTTACGGGCTGGGCGCACCGTCATCTTTCGTTTGGAGGAAGGCTTACTCTCATCAAGAGCACACTCGAAGCGGTGCCACTCCACATCTTCCAAGCTATCGAGCCAACCTCCGGGGCTCTCAAGCAATTGGACCAACAGATGGCTCGGTTCTTCTGGGGTTCGACAAATGAGAGAAAGAAAACACATTGGATTGGATGGGATCAGATATGCCTCCCGACTTCCGAAGAGGGGCTCAGGGTTCGAAAATCCAAAGAAGTGCTCCGTGCCTTCAACATCAAGCTATGGTGGCGTTTTCGAGAGCAAAGTTCACTTTGGGCTAGATATATGAAGATGAAATACTGCACGAAGACTTCTCCCCTTGCGGCCAACCCCTCCGGGCACAATAGCCCAACTTGGAAAAGACTCATGCGAGCGAGACATTAGGCGAACCCTCACATTAGATGGGTGGTGGGCAAAGGAGAAATCTACTTTTGGGATGACATTTGGGTGGGCGACGCCACTATTCGGTCCCTAAGTTTTGATGATAGGGGCGACCACAACTCCTTGGTTGAGGATTTTCTCATGGATGGCGAGCGGAATGAAGCCGAGCAACAACTTCACGACCAGGCCGGCCTACCACAGCAGGTAATATCTCAGATCCTAGATACTCCGGTCATTGCTGGGGAACCGGATATCCCAAGGTGGTCCCTTTCTAGACTTGGAGAATTCTCATTAGCAACAACATGGGACACCATTCGCACACATAGACCAAGGATTCAGGGGCTCGAAGACATTTGGAGGGCCGGCCTGACTAACTCTATTGCAATCTTTAACTGGCGCCTCTTGTCGAACCGCATCCCGGTCGACTCCAAACTCCAGTGGAGGAAGATCGATCTGGCCTCAAAATGCCAATGCTGCCCTAGGAGCCCTAACACTGAATCCCTTCAGCACCTCTTCATCCAAGGCCGAGGTGCATTTTGTGTATGGCGAGAGTTCGACGGGTGGTTTGGAGGGTCGGCACCCTCTCTGCGGATAAATGACACCATTCCGGATAGATTAGAGGTCTGGTCACACCGGATGCAACAGGATGATAGAAAACATCTCTGCCGAGTCATTCCGTACCTCATCCTTTGGTACATTTGGGCGGAGCATAACAGAAGCCGGCATGAGCAAACCCAATTCAAATCGTACAACGTGGTGTGGCAAGTGCAGATGTTTATCCACAACAACATGGCCAATGGGACCATCAAGCCGAAACACTAGAAGGGGGTGCATTTGGGAATGAGCGTTCCGAGCCAGACAGTCTCAAGGGGACCGAGACCATTGGTGATGCCGGTCAAGTGGCACCCCCCCGAGGGCTTGTGGATCAAGGTTAACAAGGATGGGGCATACATGGAAGCTTTGGATAAAGCAGGAGGGGGAGGAGTGGTCCGTGATTGGACCGGAAAGTTGCTTGCGGCTTTCTCGACCCCTCTCGATGCCCACTCAGCTTTGGAGGCTGAACTCATGGCGGCTCATTGTGGACTTGAGCTTGCGAACGAGCTAGCGCAGCTCTTATGGATGGAGACAGATGCTGAGCAAGTCGCCAAATTCCTCAATGGTAAAACGTGGGGGCCGGCACACGTCCGTCGGGTCATGGCGCGGCTCTTCCTCTTCAAGCAACAGCACATCATCCGCGTCTCATCCATCCCCTGGGAGGGGAACCAAGCGGCGGATATGCTCGTTAAGATGGGCTTGGACCAGCAAAGCTACCTTCGTTACTCTGCCCAATCAGCTCCAAGACCCCTAAAGGACATCATTAGAATGGAAGAAATGGGAATACCCAACATTCGAGTTCGGTTTGAAGAACACGAGTAGCACTGTTGCCGAGGAAGGAAGGAGTGTTTTATCTTTTGTTTTTATTCAATTGTATTTTGTCTTTTGGAAGGGAGTATGATGAGGTCCGGGTTGTTGGATCCGGACCGCTTTCTACTCCTAATCTTTGTGTTGGCACACCACTTTTGGGTGTGGCCAGGATCTGTACTCAACCTCTTATGAAATATAGGGATGAGGGACCCACGAACCCTCTACCGTAAAGTGTTTGATGAAAAAAAAAAAACTAGACTTACCTGGTGAGTTTAATGTAAGTGCTACTTTCAATGTTTCTGATTTATCTCCTTATGTTGGTGAATTAGATTCGAGGACGAATCCTCTTGAAGAAGAAGGGAATGATGGAGACACACCCAAGCTGATCTACAAGGATAAGAAGATGGATCCATTGATCATTCCAAGTGGGCCAATTACAAGAGCTAGAGCTAAGAAGATAAGGGAGTCCATGTTGCTTTTAGTTGTTGAAATAAAAGCCCAATTACAAGACCATTCTACATTGGGCCAAGTGGTGAATATTATTCAAGTTTGTGGGCAGCCCAAGGCTTGAAGTTTGGAGTCACTACATATCACATTTTGGAGGCCCAAATTGATGATACATGATGCATTTTCGTCCAAGTTGGAGCAGCCAAAATGAAGGGTCTATTTTAGTTACATTTTATGTTAAATAAGTGACTTAAGATATCTTAGAGTTACACCAAAGGTTTAGGAGTTACTTTTCTTTTATTATGAGTCATTTTTAAGTGTCTTAAGTTGTACTAATGATGTGAGACTTTCATGAGTCCATTCTAGCCTATAAATAGGCTTGTAAGCATGTCATTTGAAGACACCATTGATCAAATACGAAATAGACTTTGTCTTGTGAGTTGAATTCTCTTTGTAGAGGTTTTCACTTGTTTGGAACTTATCAAGATACTTTGAGCAAGTTCTTGTGGCGTTCAACCATACCGAGGTTCTTGGCTGATCATATAGCCATCGGGTCGAGGTTTTCTAAGCTCTGGAAGTGGATCAAACCAGATTATCAATCAAGGGAGTCCGCTGGCAAATCTGGTTTGATCCACTTCCAGAGCTTAGAAAACCTCGACCCGATGGCTATATGATCAACCAAGAACCTCGGTATGGTTGAACGCCACAAGAACTTGCTCAAAGTATCTTGATAAGTTCCAAACAAGTGAAAACCTCTACAAAGAGAATTCAACTCACAAGACAAAGTCTATTTCGTATTTGATCAATGGTGTCTTCAAATGACATGCTTACAAGCCTATTTATAGGCTAGAGTGGACTCTTGAAAGTCTCACATCATTAGTACAACTTAAGTCACTTAAAAATGACTCATAATAAAAGAAAAGTAACTCCTAAACCTTTGGTGTAACTCTAGGATATCTTAAGTCACTTATTTAACATAAAATGTAACTAAAATAGACCCTTCATTTTGGCTGCTCCAACTTGGACGAAAATGCATAATGTATCATCAATTTGGGCATCCAAAATGTGATATGTAGTGACTCCAAACTTCAAGCCTTGGGCTGCCCACAAACTTGAATAATATTCACCACTTGGCCAAATGTAGAATGGTCTTGTAATTGGGCTTTTATTTCAACAACTAAAAGCAACATGGACTCCCTTATCTTCTTAGCTCTAGCTCTTGTAATTGGCCCACTTGGAATGATCAATGGATCCATAAGCTAACATAGAGAGAGAAGCTCTCCCTTCTCTCTAGAATTCGTCCACTCCCTCTCCCTCCCCTTTGATGGAGGTGTAATGTGATTGTTGAATCCAACACATGGTGAAGTCCGGCGGTGAATTGCCGGAGGAGGATGCCGATGCCTTGGAACACACGATGCAGCCCCTCTCCTCGCCGTTCATTCGATTGCACGGTCTAAAACCAAAAGGGTTGGCACGCCTCACCCGGAGAAAGCTCGACAAGCCCTCAAATGAGCCGGCCTTGAATCTGGTTCGGAGGTTAGTCGGGCTAAGAAGAAGATGGTCTTTGAAATGGTGGATAGTCTCGTTGCGGAACGCCATGGTGAAAGGAAAGGGACGTCGAAAAACAAGCTCGCCCTTTTTGGGGATATGTTGAGCTCTCTAGCCCAAATGGCCAAGGAAGGGAGCGTCCCGACGAGTGGAATGGAAGGGCTCGATGGTGAGGAGATGGCCGGAATGTCGCCGGCGCCGGCAGGCCGGAATCTTGGAGGATCAAGCATGGAGAAAGAGATGGTCAACCGGCTGACCATTGCAAGTACCATGCCCCACGTCAAGGATGGGGTGGCATGTAATTTGGTGGGTGCATGTGACTCACAAAAGGAGGAAAAGACAAAGGCCACTTTTCATAGGCAAGATAATGTTGGTGCATTTGTGGAAAATGCCATTTTGAATTCAAAATCACCACCATGTACTATGCATCCTCATCTCGGCAAAGATGGAGGCAAGGATGACCAGGGCTCCGACTCACCACCGCCGGACTCCTCGCCGGAAAACCTGGTCCGGCCAGCGGTTGATTGGAAGAAAGCAAAACAATTATTCTCCCATGGAGGGATGGGGAATGTGGAGGGAGCTTCAACCTTGTACAATAGCCAAAAGGCCAAGCCAATCACACTTGATGCCGGCAAGGCCAAGCCTATGGGAACGGCCGGCTGTCACGAAGGTACCCCATCTCTTTCATTTACCGATTTAGAAACGAAATATCTATCGGAGAAACTAGGATTAGCCTTAGTCGGGAAGTTCTCCCACTCGCTCCCATCTACGTTTCAAATTCAAAAAAGCTTTGGGGGAATGGGGCTAGTTGGTGATTTCACATGGAAACACTTGAATGCTAAGCACATTTTAATACAATTCCAAGAAGTGGCTGATTATACTAAGGTGTTAAATGGCCCCAATGGGAATCCAAATTGGCTTATTGATATACATCCGATGAGGGTGTTCAAGTGGGCGCCGGACTTTGATACTTTTTTCGAGTCACCGATTGTTGCTGTATGGTGTAACATCATGGGAATCCCAGCGCATCTCTTTGAGGAATCGGCCCTCATGGCGATCGGCAAGCTCCTAGGCAAGCCATTACAAGCCGATCATGCCACAATTAACCAATCCCGACTCTCCTTTGCTAGGATATGCGTTGAGATTGACATCTCTACGCCCCCTACGGAAGAGATTATTCTTAATATCTTAGGTAAAGAATCAAGGCACAAAGTGGCATGGGATCGGAAGTGAAATATGGGTCCAAGAATTCTAGAGAGAGACGCTCCTCCTTCTCTCTAGCAATCCCACCTCCCCAACGGTTACAACGCCTTATTCCTCCGCCCAAGTCGCTCCCACGCCGACGATCACCACCACACCCCATCATCACTTCGTTCTCGACCCCAATCCTCCTTCGAACGCCACCCTTGCTCCACCTCCCTTGGTAACCTCATTGGTTCGGCCATGTCGGACGGCCCGCCGAGCGACCCTCCACCGCCGGATGAAATGCGAACCCTCTCGGACCAAGCCATGACATTTTGCTCGGTGGAGCCTTCTTCCCCGAAGCACGTATCTAAGAAGGCGGCAATGAAGCTGGCCAAAGCTAAACTTAAGTCACGGAGGAGCACCCCGGCACCACCAACCAAAGAGAACGGCCGGAAGAGATTCATCCCGTCTCCACTTCCCGAAGACAAGCAACTCCGGAAGAAGATAGATTTTGGAGAGGAGGAAGGTGCCCCACTTGAGAGTCCCAAATGCAAAGTGGCAATTTTTCCGGCGACTTCAAACGGAGAAATCGAGGGTACCATTCAGCCAAAGACGTGCGAGCAACGTGACCTCTTTGACGAGCTTGATTTGGACAAGCCAATCAAGGTATGTGAAGCCTCTCCTAATAATTCGCACTTTTCCGATCAAGATTTCGACCGGATAGCCGGAGAGGGGCCGGCCACCAACGGGGTAAAGGTCATCCAGCCAAGTCACGACAATACACTTGTACTTGTTGCTGCAAAAGCAAAAGAAGTGATGGAGGAAGAGAGAGTCAAACTTCTTGAAATGGATATGGGAACAAAAGAACTTTTGGAAAGTGGTTTGGTCTCTTACCACAATGGTGACTCACGTGATGCACTAGACTTGGGAGGCCATGTGCAACCAAATCCTACCAACCTCCTCTTGCATCTTGTCACCCTTTTAGACTCCATGGTGGCGCAGCCCCTTCTCGGAGACAAATGGCCGGCGGACCTAGCCGAAAATGCCGGACCGAACCTCGCCCTACCATGGACCTCTGGACCAACCCCCGAACCACCCTCGGTAGCAAATGGCCCATCGGTAGAGGATTTCCCGCCCCTTGAACGAGGCCGGACCCGCAAAATTCGAGACGCCTTCGAAAGTGGTCGGCCACTCCCGAGCCAACCCCCACAGCCGGACGCCACACCACATCGAGCTACGTCAGGGCCCTCGGCCCCCGACAAGGCTGCCGAGACGACCGAGAACATGGCCTCGGTTGCGGACGGGAGGCCGGCCAAGGATGACACGCCGATGGCCGATATGTGCGAGCATCGTGGACCGCAAGCCTTGGTTGGAGCCGAACCACTAGGCAACGCTTGGGCGACGCGGCACAAGGCCTCATTGAGAAACTCCTGACCCGAAGGAAATGAAGATGGTACGCGGAACACAAGCGCACCCAAGAGCATGGCGGATATGGTTCGGATGTCGCCGAACATCGAAGGGCCGAAAGTGTTTGAGCCGGATAACATCCCAAATATTGGCTTTGCGACTACTTCCAATGGCATTCCGGCAATCTACTTCTCCGGAGCGGAAGTCCAAAAGCTAGCCTCAAGCATTGGGCACGCCATTGTGGGTAAGTTCTCCCACTCTATACCCACTTCATACCAAATTCAAAAGGCATTAGATAATATCAAATTCAATAGAGGTTTTACATGGAAATATATTAATGCTAAGCATATATTTGTTCAATTCGAGGATATGGCGGATTATGCCCGATTACTTAGTGGACCGAAAGGGACGCCGGTGTGGTTTATTGATCGGCATCCCATGAGGGTTTTCAAGTGGTCCCCGGATTTTGATGCGTATTGTGAGTCCCCGATCGCGGCAGTTTGGTGCAACATCATTGGCCTCCCAATCCACCTTTTTTATCACGCCGCCCTCTTTGCAATCGGTAAATTGCTTGGAACCCCGATACAAGTGGATCGTGCTACGGCCAACAAGTCGAGACTTTCGTTTGCTCGCATTTTCATTGAGATTGACATCACGAAGCCACCTCCCGAGGAGTTCATTCTAGATATTTGTGGACGTGAGACGGTGCTAAAAGTGAAATGGGACAAGATCCCGGCATATTGCATGGAATGTAGGCATGTAGGACACAAAAGTGAGGTGTGTTACGCGGCGGGCAATGTTGAGCGTCCCCCGAAGAGGAACTACAATAATGTAACACCGAGACAGCCACACCTTGAGAGTCAAGGGGGAAGGGACAAAACGGAACAACCAAAGGAAATGGCTAGCACTAACGAGTGGAAACATCAAAAGAAAAACAAAGGGTCGAAGGGGCAGCCAAAGGCCGGATCCTCGGCTAATGGCTCCGAGCCGAGGGAGTGGTCGGGTCTGGACATCATGGGCGAAGTGCATGGTAACTTTGACCTGGCTCCGGTTGCAAGCATCCATGAAGGTGGTGAGAGTTCCTATGGCCGAGAAACCTTCGATAAAACCGTCGGAGTGCTTGCTAGCTCTACCCATCGTGGTGGTGAATTCCATGGAGCCACGAACGGGTACACGCCCTCACGACGAGGAGTGTTCACTTGTTGGAGAGGGGCGCACGGGGAGCGGCAAGGGGCCGAGGGTCCCAAGCAGCCCGAAATGTCCTAAGCTCCAACCAATACTATTCTCTCATGGAGAATGAAGATTTCTTAGAAGATGATGATGAACTGGAGGGGGATGGAGATAAAGAGGGGATTCCCCGAACCATCCCTTTTGCCGATGGGGAAGATCCCATGCTCATGCATGAGGAGGAATGCCTAGGAGAGGAACGACTACGAATGGTGGAATTTCAGGGGGACCTTTCACGGTCACCGGGTAAGATACCTCCCCATTAATCATGTCTGTCAACTTTATGTTTTGGAACGTTAGGGGAGTTGCTAACGCGCCTACCCAAAATGTTGTTAAAAGATTAATTAAGACTCATAATATTCACTTTCTTGCAATAATGAAGCCGCTCACAAGCCCTAACCCGGAGAAGTTCTCAAAGGCTTTGGGGCTGGCTTTCCAAGGCTCGAATAGAAATGGGAAGATCTGGGTGTTTGTTGAGGAAGGGGCCAGCTTCGTGGCCGAGAGAGATACGGATCAGGCCCTATCCGGCCGCTTTGGATCTCCTCGCCTTGCTAGCCACTTGTGTATCTCGGCTATTTACGCAAAATGTACGAGGACCGAACGACTTCATTTATGGGATGAATTGAGGGAGTGCTCTATACTTTTGGAGGGTACACCCTGGATGATTGGAGGGGACTTCAATACCATTCTCCATCCGCGAGACAGAGTAGGGAGTGACACAAACCGCCAAGCTGAAATGGTGGACTTTGCGGAGGCCATTGAGGACTGCAAGATACTAGACCCGGGATTTGATGGGTCGGAGTTCACGTGGGCCAAGAATGGCCTTTTTGAAAGATTGGATAGAATCCTTGTGAACGAACGATGGACACAAACCTTGGAAACTACTCGGGTGACGAACCTGCCCCGGATTGCCTCGGACCACAGGCCTGTGTTGGTAAGATGCAAAGTGACAAGCAACAACAGCGGGGGTAGGCCATTCAGGTTCCAAAACATGTGGGTTAGGCACGAGGGATTTGAGGACCTTGTTCGGGGAGATTGGAGCCAACCGACGGAGTCCGAAGGCCTCCTCAATTTCCAAATCAAACTTGCTCGACTAAAGAGAATCCTAAAGGTGTGGAACAAGGAGACCTTTGGGAACATCCATAACAACCTCAGGGATATGGAGGTGAAAATCGCACTGGCCCAAAGCGATTTCGAAGAAAGGCCAACCCCGGAGAACAGGACAGAGATCAATAGATGCATTGCCGAGTACATTCGACTCCTTAAAATGGAGGAGGACTTCTGGCGACAAAAGGCTACCCTAAGATGGCTAGGGGAGGGCGACAAGAATACTAAATTATACCAAAGTTGGGTCAAACAAAAAATGATCCGCATGCGCATCCACAAGATCAATGTGGGCCGCCGGGATATCTCGGACGAAATGGAGATAAGAAGTTCGGCGGTGGAGTTCTTCCAAGACCTCCTGGCCCCGGGGCCCCTCACTTTGTCCGAGCCAGACCTTGATTTAGGGTTTAGGATCCATCAACTCCCACCCTTGGATGAAGTGGCTGCTCTCCCCGACCCTCCATCCGCAGAGGAAGTTAAAAAGGCTGTTTTTGACATCTCCGGGGACAGTGCCCCAGGGCCGGATGGTTTCACGGCCTTGTTCTACCAGGCCTGTTGGGCGACGGTTGGGCCGGACGTGGTGGCGGCTATAGGCCAATTCTTCGGGGGTGCCTACCTCCCACGTAGCGTCACGGCCACAAGCATTGTCCTCATCCCAAAAAAGCTTGTGCCGGAGTCATGGAGCGACTACCGCCCCATTAGCCTGTGCAACGTCGTCAACAAGATTATCACAAAGATAATGTTGAAGAGAATGACTTCGCTCATCCCTATGGTTATCTCACCAAACCAGAGTGGATTTGTGAAGGGACGGCTCCTCAATGATAATGTCCTTTTGGCACAGGAGATGTTCCATGAGCTCTCGAGATGTGCGCCGGCCCCTAATGGCGCGGTAAAAATCGATATGGCAAAGCCCACGACCGAGTACAATGGCCCTTCCTTTTGAAAGTGCTACACCGGATGGGTTTCCCGGTCCCGTGGGTCTCTTTGATTGAGAGATGTGTGGGCTCGTGTTGGTTCTCGGTGCTGGTCAATGGCGCCCCCTCCGGGTTCTTTAAGTCCACCCGCGGCCACAGACAGGGAGATCCAATATCTCCGACACTTTTCGTAATTGCAGCTAAGTACCTCTCAAGAAAATTAGACAAGCTCATTTTGGGGAAGAAAGAGATGACTTTTAGAGCTACTCGCCACTGCATGGAAATAAGCCACCTCGCCTACGCCGATGACATTGTGATATTCACACAAGCAGCGGAGGGACCTCTTAGGCGACTGCGGACTTGCTTGGAGACATATGCCGGGGTTTCCGGGCAGCAGATTAACTTGGCAAAAAGCAACTTCTACATTGCCGAACAACATGAAGGGTGCGCCAACATTATACAAAATGAAGGAGGCTTCGCACGAGGTACTTTCCCATTTTTGTACCTTTGAGTTCCTATTTATCGTGGTGTCAAACGTACAGATATGTTTATGTTCCTTCGGGAAAAGATTACTGCACGAATCTCGGGGTGGGCTCATCGACACCTCTCCTTTGGAGGTAGGCTTACACTACTCCAAAGCACACTTGAAGCGGTGCCGCTGCACATTTTCCAGGCCATTGAACCAACATCCGGGGCCCTTAAGTAATTGGATCAGCAGATGGCCAGATTTTTCTGGGGATCGTCAACAGAGAGAAAAAAGACAAATTGGATTGGGTGGGATCAGATCTGCCTCCCCACCCCTGAAGGGGGTCTCGGCATTCGTAAGACCAAAGAAGTCCTCCGGGCCTTCAATAGCAAACTTTGGTGGAGGTTCCGGGAGCAAAATTCCTTTGGGCTAGATACATGAAGGCCAAGTATTGTCATAAAAACTCCCCCCTTGCGGCCTCCCCTTCGGGGAGAAGTATCCCGACATGGAAGCGGCTAATGAAAGTGAGAAATCAAGCAAATCCGCACATTAGATGGGTGATCGGTCAGGGCGATGCCTACTTTTGGGATGACATTTGGCTTGGTGAATCTCCCCTTTGCGAGATCTGCCTTGAAGATAGGGGCGCCTCATCGGCCAAGGTCTCGGACTACATTGGGGGTGGAACTTGGGATGAGGCTAAGTTACGTCAACTTCACAACCAGGCTGGAATGCCACAAGAGGTTATCACACAAATCCTTCATACCCCAATCGTCGCGGGAGAACCGGACGTCCCTCGATGGAAGCTTTCTCGGCTCAGGGAGTTCTCGCTCACTACGACCTGGGAGACTATACGTACGCAAAGGCCGAGAATCCAAGGTCTCGACGACATTTGGGGGGCTGGCCTTACAAAATCTATTGCAATCTTCAATTGGCGATTATTGTCAAACAGGATACCGGTTGACTCCAAGCTCCAATGGAGGAAGATTGAGCTTGCGTCGAAATGCCAATGCTGCCCACGGAGGCCTAACACCGAGTCCCTTCAACATCTCTTCATCCGAGGGTGGGGAGCAGCATGTGTCTGGAGGGAGTTCGACGGTTGGTTCGAAGGCTCGGCCCCATCTCTTAGGGTGAACGACACCATCCCGGACAGGTTGCAAGTGTGGTCCGCTAGGACCCAACAGCATGATAGGAGACACCTTAGTCGAGTCATTCCATACCTCATTTTGTGGTTCCTTTGGGCGGAGAGGAATAGGAGTCGACATGAGCAAATTCAGTTCAAACCGTACACCGTTGTTTGGCAGGTTCACATGTTCATCCACAACAACATGACCAATGGTCACATCAAGCCAAAGCATTGGAAGGGAGTGAAACTCGGAATGAGCCCTCCGAATCACCCCGAGACAAGGGGGCCGAGACCGTTAGTTATGCCGGTTAAGTGGCACCCCCCGGAACGCACATGGATCAAGCTTAACACGGATGGGGCGTTCTTTGAGGCAACAAACAAGGGTGGCGGATGGGGTCTTGTTCGGGACCACAATGGGAAATTACTTGTAGCATTTGCAACCCCCCTCGTCGTTCAATCGGCTCTTGAGGCCGAGCTCATGGCCATACACTATGGGTTGGAGGTAGCGAAGGCGTTCAACCTACCCATATGGATTGAATCAGATGCGGAACAAGCTATTAAGTTGCTCAATGGCACGACTTGGGTTCCGGCACAAGTTCGCCGCGTCATGGCCCTTTTGCATGGCTTCAAACGTAGACATATATTCTGGGCCACCTTCATTCATAGGGAGGGCAACAAAGCGGCTGATATGCTCGCCAAAATGGGAGTGGAACAAGATAATTTCCAACAAATGTTCCCACAAAATGTTCCAAGAAGGATTAGAGCCATCATCCGGATGGACGAAATGGGAATCCCCAATCTTCGGGTGAGAGATGATGAATGAGAGTAGCACGAGGCACGGAAAGTGGTCACCGATCTTGCTTTGTACCGGACGCCGTAGAGTATGTGGGTGTCGGTCCATCCCCGGATTGACCCCTATTTACTCTTGTGGTGTTTTTGTAATAGGGTGTGGTGTAAATTGTTTTTGTCACTCTAGCTTTAGAAAGATTGGTCCTCTTGTAATCAAGTAATGGCCTTTTGTTGATATATAGGGATGAGGGACCCACGAACCCTCCACCGTGAAGGTGTTTGATAAAAAAAAAAAAAAGTGGCATGGGATCGTATACCTTTGTTTTGTGCCAATTGTAAGCATGTTTGGCACACCATTGATAAGTGTCATGCTTTGGGAAGGAAGGAACGTGATGGTAGTAAGAACCACCGAACGCCAACAAAGACGCACTACTCGAGCAATGTCTCCAAGATCATTCGCCGAGAATGGCGTCCAAAGGTGGATACTTGGGCCGGCACTTCAACGAGTTATGAGCATAGAAACAAGGATAAAGAATGTGCCAACCAAGAGAAGAGCAAGGAAGGTACAATGGATGTTGTTTCGTCGGCCCCAAGAGCAGCAAATCGAAACCAACCAAGTGTGGACAAGGATGGGTTCCAAGTGGTGTCGAGGAAGAGGAAAGGCAAGGTGCACGAGGGAGATTTGATTACCAAAGGCCACCACATTGATGATTGGTGTTTGAAGGAAAACGTTGCTATGGTGACGTTTGGGAGTGGTAATTCGGATGCGAATGAGACGGGTATTGGCTCAATGAATGTCTCTTGTGGGCTCCCCAGCCGGGAGATGGAGGGTTTCATCGAGGACCTTGACCCAGGAGGAACCGTCCCATGCGGAGGTATCCCTATTGCGGGTCTCAATTAGGAAATGGTCTTAGGTTTTGGTTTTCCAAAGATCGCATCATTGTAATTGTAAAAGAGTTGTTAAGAGTATTTAGATGACCACTCTAGCTAATAGGGATGCCCTCGTTGTACTCTAATAGGTCTTTGCGAGTCATCACTTTTGGGCGGCTCGGTGTTCTGTTTGTTCGTTGCAATGGTCTTGGCAATGCACAGGTGTGGGTCTGTCTTAACCCTCCACCCTCGTGGTGTTTAAAATAAAAAAAAAATGATCAATGGATCCATCTTCTTAACCTTGTAGATCAGCTTGGGTGTGTCTCCATCACCAGGGGAGCCGGATATCATCAAACAGCCACCGACGGTCTTCCCGTCGGGAGAGACACTCGAATACCACAACACCTTTGTTCCAATGGAGGAGCCCGACCCAGGCAAGAGCCACACCTCAGAGGCCATGTTCCAATCAGCCGGAGAAAGCCTTACGAATGCAGCTGAGTTTAAGAAGGAAGCTCGGAGGAGCGTTGGAGAACGCTTGAGGCTGCGGAGATCCACTCCAAGGCCGACCAAGAAAGGAATTGGAAACAAAAGATTCATCACCACTCCTTCCCCCACGGTCAAGCCGAAGTTCAAGAGAGCCGCGGCAAAGGAGGAGGAAGAAGAAACAACAACAATATTCATTCATAAGAAAAATCTGATGGAGTAGCAGAATTTGGTTGCGGAGAACGCCGGTAAAGGTATGGAAGTGAAAGATGATAGCACGTTGGAGAAAAGCGGTTCGATCAAAGGAGTGAGCACCAGAAAGGAAATGACCGTCGCGGATGAGGGCGTCGTCGGTAAAGATGCAGGTTCTCGGCGCTAATCTCCGGCCGAGGCCCCGGCGACGGCGTGAAGAACGATGGTGAGGATGGAGACAAATCGCCACATGCTTCAAAGATTCCTTTTGCTGGTTCTAGAGAAGGACAAACATCCTTGGCGGGTGTGGAGGTCAAACTACCAGAAATGGAAAAAGTAACAAAACCACTTTTAGAAAGTCACTTGGTGCCTTTCCAAACCGAGACTTCACGTGACACACTAGCCGTTGGCCTCCCAATGTTGCCAAAAAATGACTCCATTTTGCAGATTGCATCATATGACTCGGCGGAGATGTTGGACTCCATTCTCGCCGTCAATCGGCCGGCGGACGTCCTCGCGGCAGCCGAACCGCAACACCTCCTCCCATGGACAAACGAACCAGCCTCGGCGATGCATTTTGCACCCAATATCCCCTCACTTGATGACTTTCCCCCACTTGAGAGGGGAAGGACTCGGAAACTCCGTCAATCTTTCGAAAGCGGCCGGCCACACCCAAGTCCGAGTCCAAAGCCGAGTGCCCAAGTTCCCTGAGACACGGCGCCCCCCCTTGTCCCAAACACGATCCCCCCGGCGGCACAACCCCAACCCCATGTGGGGAAGGCGTATAATTTGGTCGATGACACGCCAATGACCGAGGCTGACACGACACGTGGGTCCCCAGCCAATTTTTTTTAACACCCCAAGGGGTGGAGGGTTAACGTGGACCCACACCTGTGCATTACCAAAAGCCATTTGCAACAACCATACAAACACCGAGTCGCCCAAAAGTGACGACTCGCCATGACAATTAGAGTACAACGAGGGCCTCCCTAACAACTAGAGTGGTCATCTATAAACTCTCAAGAACCCTATTACACTTTTGATGCAGCCTGTGCATCACCAAAAACCATAGTCCATCTCCTAATTAGGGCCTGCGATAGGGATACCTCCGCAGGGGACGCACCCTCCTGGGTCAAGGTCCTTCCATCTCCCGGTTAGGGGGCCCACATGCTACACTCATTGAGCCAGTGCCCTACTCGTTCACACCCGATTTATCAGTCCCAAATGTCACCGTAGCGACATTCTCCTTCAAATGCCATGAATCAATGTGTTGCGCTTTGATGTACACATCGCCCTCATGTACCTTGCCTTTCCTCTTTCTTGACACCAATTGGAACGGGCCCCAGCCATATTTAGTGCTGAAAACCTCGACAATTTAGGGGATGACCGGAAGCAAGGCCCGACGAGCAACCCCCAAGCCGTAGGGGGCGTAGCTGGTGTGAGGCACACTAGCAAACCGATGTCCATGGCAGACATGGTCCGAGTTTCACCGAACCCCGAAGGCCCGGAAGTGTTCGTCCCGGAGCACATTCAAAACATCGGCTATGCTACCACCTCAAATGGCATCCCGGCGATCTACTTCTCTGGAGCGGAAATTCAGAAGTTGGCCAGTACGCCATTGTTGGTAAGTTCTCCCATTCTATTCCGGCCTCGCATCAAATTCAAAAGGCCCTTGATACTATCAAATTTAACCGAGGCTTTACATGGAAGTATATTAATGCCAAACATATTCTTGTTCAATGTGAGGATATTGCGGACTACGCTTGGTTACTTAGTGGACCTAAAGGCACCCCGGTGTGGTTCATTGATCGCCACCCCATGAGTGTTTTTAAATGGTCTCCGGACTTTGATGCATATTGTGATTCACCAATTGCGGCAATTTGGTGTAACCTAATTGGACTCCCGATCCACTTGTTCGATCAATCGGCTGTCCTTGCTATCGGGAAGCTGTTGGGCACGCCAATCCTAGTGGACCGAGCCACAGCCAATAAATCAAGGCTCTCGTTCGCTCGTATCTGCATTGAGATCGATATAACAAAGCCGCCCCCCGAGGAGATCATCCTAGACATCTGTGGTCGAGAAACGGTCCAGCAAGTTCGATTGGATAAAATCCCATCATATTGTTCGGAATGCAGACACGTGGGCCACACAAGCGAAGTGTGTTATGCGGTTTTCTATTTTTCCCGTGAGTTCAGGACTTAAAAGTGGTGAGAGAATCTCCTCCTTCTCTCTAAAAATCTCCATCTTATTGTCTCAACCTTGACATCCGCCGCTGACAATCACCGCCGACCTCCGCCTGATCCCTGACGGCATCGGCCGACCTCCGCCTCGCACCACACCTAACCCCGACGTTACTTCGGCCTGTTTCCAGCCCCACCCCACGACCCCTCCTCCAACCCACTCCCGAATCGGCCGCTCCTCCCAAGGCTCCCTTGGTGGCTCTCGGTCCAACCAGTGAACTAACTTCAAGAGCTTGGTCACCCGCCCGTACCCCGGTCCTTGCTACACGACCGGCCATGCCGGACCCTGAACCTGGACCCGATGAAGCGCGCGAACTCACGGACCAGCAAATGGTCTTTCGATCCCCCGAGGACGAGCCATCCAAACCTCCGTCTAAAGCAAGGCGGTCAAGGTGAGGTGCAAGGCCCGCAAGAACACCCCGGCCCCTCCATCGAAGGGAGATGGCCGGAAACGCTTCATCCCCTCTCCACTCCCGGAGGATAAGCTACTACGCAAGAAACTCTAGTTCGGCGATGAAGATGGCTCTTTCGCCGGAAGTCCCAAGTTCAAAACGGTCATTTTCCCCGCGAGCTTTGGCCAGCCCGCAAGAGATACCCAACCGCCGGACGAGGCCCTTCCATGCCCAAATGCCGAAGGTGAAGGAATGAACAACAAGGCCCACGCCGGCGCTGATTCTGCTATGGGTGGCCCAACCGCCGGCCATGAGTCCGACGTTGTCGGCGGGGGGGGGGTCATCGCCGATGGTGGGGACTCCAACCTCCATGATGGTCCTGTGGTGAGAGCAACATTCCGATCCGCCGAAAGTCACTTGGTGCTTTGCCAAGTTGGGACATCACGTGTTGCTGCACCACATGGAGCCGTTGAGGCCTCAAAACAACCAAATATGCTCTCCCTTCTGCAGCAAGGCAAATTACCAGATTCAGCCATAGGGACAAAACTAACTCCCGAAAGTGCCTTTGTGCCTTTCCACACCAAAGGCTCACGTGATCCCATTGGAGTTGAGGCTACTATGCAACCAAAGGAGGCAGAGCTCATCCATCTAGCCGCCTTGGACTCGGCGGAAATACTTGACGCCTTGGCTGCACAGCCCCTCCTCCTAACCGCTGGTCCGCCGGAACCTAAACCCATGGCGCCCGAGCCATACATCACTCACCAGCCGAGGCTCGAACCAGCAATGCCTTCGAGTACGGCGACTTGCAATCCATCGTATGAGGATTTTCCCCCTCTTAGGAAAGGTAGGACACTCAAAATCTAAGACACCTTTGAAGCCGGAAAGTCACATCCAAGGGACTGCCAACCCGGGGTATGGCCGAAGTGCCAACACAAGCGTCAACCCTTCTTTGACCGAGGTGAAACTAAACATGATTGCGGCCAACCATTGCGTAGCTGAGGAGAAGGGGGTGAGCCCGAAATCCTCGAACCAGCCGAAGGAAACGGTTGACCCAAGCCGAACAGCTACACCATGGGGTCCGAATATTGGTACTCAACAAGGGAGGGGGGGCATGCCACCCTCGGGCCACCCCGACAAGCCGAAGTCGATGGCGGATCTCTTTAAAGGCACCCCCGACCCCAATGGTCCTCAAGCCTTTGAACCGGAAAAGCTCCATAACATTGGCTTTGCCTCCTTGTCCAATGGCATCCCGACCATCTACTTCTCCGGAGCTGAAACGCTAAAGCTTGCCTCCGTGTCCAATGGGACACGCTATTGTGGGTAAGTTTTCTCACTCTATCCCAACGGGACCTCAAATTCAAAAAGCCCTTGAAAATGTTAAATTTTGGTGTGGCTTTCATAGGAAATACATTAACGCTAAGCATATCCTTCTTAATCAATGCGAGGATTTGGCGGACTATGCACGACTTCTCGGAGGACCAAAGGGAACACCCGTATGGTTCATTGATCGCCACCCAATGAGGGTTTTCAAATGGTCCCCGGACTTGGATGCATATTGTGAGTCCCCGATTGCAGCAATTTGGTGTAACCTAATCGGGCTCCCAATCCACCTCTTCGATCAATTCGCCTTATTCGCCATCGGCAAGCTTCTTGGTACCCCCATCCATGTCGACTGAGCCACGGCCAACAAGTCTAGACTATCCTTTGCTCGAATTTGCGTTGAGATAGACATCACAAAACCGCCTCCCGAAGAAATAATCCTTGATATTTGTGGGCGCAAAATGGTGCAACAAGTCCGGTGGGACAAGATACCATCTTATTGTCAAGAATGCAAGCATGTTGGCCATGCGAGCGATGTGTGCTACGCGACGGGTAAAGGGGATATGCCACCAAAGAGAAACTACTACACCGCCCCACCAAAACAGCCTCAACCCGCGGACCAAGTAGTGAAAGGAAAGCAAGACATGGCGAAAAGCGCCCCCAACTCTAATGATTGGAAATGCCAAGGAAAAAAAAAGGAAAGGCGGCCGATCGACCAAGTAAAAACTCATATGGAGAAGATGCCGATGAAACATTTTGGGATGGATCGGACATTATGGGTGACACTCAGAGGGGAGTGAAATGCGCCTCGAAACACACGATGTAGGGTAAAGCTCAGAGATGGGGACCGAAGGGAACCACCACACCCGGCCACCGAGACACCAACGCCAATTCATGGAGATTTTGATGCGGGGTGGGGAGGCCCCAAGGCGAAACTCTCAACTTATCCACCTACGTGCGGAAGTTCGAGAGGGGGTACGCGCCTTGCAATGACGAGGGGACGTGGTTTCTCTCGATGAAAAATCACATGAGCACTAACCAATACTACTCCCTCATGGCGAATGGGGAATTTGATGTTGATAATTGTGGGGATGCGGAAGGCCCGGATATGGATGCGCAAATGGGGTGCGAGAGGGGAGGAGGCAATCCTCCTCTAGGCGATGCCGAGGAGCACGCAAAGAACAAAGAGCTCCAAATCATTCAATGTCATGAAGGGCCTTCATCCCCTTCGGGTAAGCATTCTACTTGTTAATGATGTCTTACAATATCATGTTTTGGAACGTGAGGGGAATCGCGAATGCGTCAACCCAACACGTATTTAAAAGATTGATTAAATGCCACAATGTCTTATTTCTTGCAATAATGGAACCGCTCACAACCCCTGATCCAGACCGGTTTTCCAAGGACTTGGGGCTGTCCTTCATTGGCTCGAACACGACGGGCAAGATCTTGTTATTTGTGGAAGAGGGATCTACTTTTGATATTGATTGTGATTCGAAACAAATCTTGCATGGGAGGCTCAAGTCCCATCGCATTGATAGCCCTCTAGCTATCTCGACCGTGTACGCCAAATGCACAAGAACTGAGAGATACCTTCTGTGGGATAAGATGAGAGAGATTGGTGGGCCCCTTGAAGGAACACCATGGATCATTGGTGGTCAACACCATCCTATCACACCGGGACAGAATTGGGAGCGACACCAACCGGCAGGCCGAGATGGTCGACTTTGCGGAGGCAATTGAGGACTGCCGGCTTATGGACCCAGGGTTCGATGGGGAGGATTTTACTTGGGCCAAAAACAGACTATTTTAACAGTTGGATAGAGTGCTTGTTAATGAGGCTTGGACTAGGGTCTTTGAGGCTACCTGGGTAACGAACCTCCCACGGATCGCCTCGGATCATGGACCAGTTCTAGCACGATGCAAAATGCCGAACATCGCCATCGGGGGCAAGGCATTCAGGTTCCAGAACATGTGGATCCGGCATGAGGGCTTTTTGGCTATTGTGCAGAATGCTTGGGAGGAGCCCATGGGGGCGACCAGTCTTCTAAACATCCAAATTAAACATGCCAGAGTTAAAAAAGCTTTAAAGAAGTGGAACAAAGAGGTTTTTGCGAACATCCACGCCAATGTCGCGAACAAGGAGGAAGCTATTGCCGTGGCCCAATCCAACTTCGAGGTTTGCCTACGCCAGTGAATAGGACGGTGATCAACAAGCACATTGTCGAGTACATCCTCCTGCTGAGAATGGAAGAGGATTTTTGGAGGCAAAAGGCAGCCTTGAGATGGCTAGCCGAGGGGGACAAGAACACCCGGTTCTACCAAAGGGGTTCGTCTTTGCATCCACTCGATTCATGCCAACGGACAAGAGCTAACCGAGGAAGCTGACATTAATAACTCAGCAGTGGAATTCTACCAACAACTTCTTGCGCCTTGCAACCCGGCTTTGGAAGAACCTGGCCTCGACCTAATCCACTAGGTTCACTCAGCCGAGCAAGTTGCGGACATCGCCCAGGTACCGGATGCAGACGAGGTCAAGAGGGCCGCTTTCAGTATCTCCGGAGATAGCGCGCCCGGACCCAATGGTTTCTCTGCTAGCTTCTATCAAGCCTGTTGGAACATTGTGGGACCGGAGGTGGTGGAGGCAATTGGACAGTTTTTCTGGGGGGCTTTCTTGCCACGAAGCATTACGGCCACAAGCATCGTCCTCATCCCAAAGAAGTCATCGCCAGAATCATGGACCGATTATCGACCCATCAGCCTCTGTACAAGTTGCAGATGGGTTCAACACCAAATGCATGCAGACACATACATGTTGGTGGGTCCCTCAAGATTCAAATCATTTAAGATTTGTTTCATGCAAACCAAATATCCATAACCGAACACGCCCTTTTATATCCCTATTTTCCATTGTTCAAAGCAAACACCTGAAAATCAAACCCACGATAGGAATTGTGTATGAATAAAATATATATTCCATTACTTAATCATGGAATTAGAGATAATCCAGCCCTATCTTATCAAATTCTACCAAGGCAACCAAACTAGGTTTTAATGAGATGAAAGTTGATAAAAACTTATTATATTAAATTATTTGATTGTTAAAAAAATAAAAAGATTTTACAAAGTGAATAAGCATGACTAATTATTAATATCTTGAAAATAAAATAAATAGGAGTGTAGGCGTTAAATAATTTTTATTTGAATAAATAAAATAAAATAAAATGTTAAGAAAGTAAGAATTTTTAAAAATAATTTGTATGAATTGCGTGCTTAATAGAAAACAAAAATCTGTTAATTTTATTTTTGAAAATCAAATTCAAATTAAATTCATATACTACAAACTTAAATCCCTACCCCCAAATATGCGTTTCCACTTCCATCCATTTCAAACATTTTGAAAACTGTGCAACGGTCTCCAATCCTACTGTACCACTCCCATCCATCTCTCCGGCGAAACTCACTGATTCTCTCTCACTCTCTTCTCACAATTCCCAAATTAGGATGCATCTCTCTTTCGCCCAAAAATCAGATTCTCATCTCCAGCATCTCACTGCCTCCAACTTTTCTCTCTCTCTCTCTCTCTCTCTCTCTCTCTCGCCCAATTTTTTACTCCCGGCGTCGTCACCGCGTGGAGTCCAGTCACTACCGGCACTCCGTCTCCCTCTCTTTTCTGCCCATAACCCGTAGCAAGAATGTCTGGGTAAGACACTCTAAAATTTTATTCATCTGTTGAATTTCATCTGTTGAATTTCCTTTGTATATGAAGGTGTTTCCATGACTAAAACGAATGCAAAGATAATTTTCTTCGATTTGTTGTATTAATTATTTGATTCTCAGAGAAAAACTGTAAAGTTGGAATTTTGTATATCAGTTGATTTTCCTTGGTATTTCATGGTGATATGATTGCTAAAGACATTTGTTAGATTGTGACTTATTTTAAAAGAAAAAAAACGAGGATAGATGTTAATGAGGACTTGCTGAATGCTTATTCATTGAACCCCTACTGAATTAGATTGGTTCATTTGCAGAAAAGCTGTTATTGTGAAGACACCAGGTGAGCCTATGAATCATGACTACTTTGCAACTTGTAATCAGGCAACATTAGGGCAGAAAGTGTACAAAGAAACATGGATGGGTAGAATAAGTGCAAAATGGGGAGAATAGAAGAAAAAATCAGAAAAAGAAGGAAAAAAAGAGGAAATATCTGTGGAAAAAAAAATAAAAGTAAAGAAAAATTGGTGGAAAAAAATAGCAAGAATAAGATCTTGAAGGAAGTGACAGGGAGCTCCGTGATGGAGTAATGGGAGGGAAAGACGGCGATTTGGTGAGAAGAGAAGTAAAAAAGAGGAAGGATCTGTGGAAAAAAATAAAAGAAAAATTGATGGAAAAAAATAGCAAGAATAAGATGTTGGAGGAAGTGACGGGGAGCTTCGTGATGGAGTAATGGGAGGGAAAGACGACGATTTGGTGAGGCTTCAACTTGAAGTACTCTGGAAGAGAAATCAAGACCAGAAAATGAGAATGCAAACTTGACTAGGGAAAACGAGGACTGGCATCAACTAGTGGGGTACCCTCGCTTAACATATCCAAAACGCATGAAAAGAAGGCTGCAAAATCTTCTTTCAGGGTATGTTGTCTCGTGAAGCTGCTTCTGTCCTAGTTTTGTCTGGATGCAATGATTCTTTCAGTACATCATATGATAGAATGTGATGCACTATTTACGCCTATATTGAATATTGATTATTGGTATTGGTTTTGTGATTACTGCAGGCTCCAGGGCAAGTCCCAAGTAGTGCAGGATGAACTTTCCAGGCTTGATGAAAGGTTTATTCATAGTTCTGAGGGTACAAGAGCTTTAGCTCGGAAACTTTACCGTGAACTTGACGATAAATTCCTCCAGCATGGTCTGAACTCAGGGAATGGCAGAAGAAGACATGCGATTTAAGCTATACAGTTCTAGAAGGTTAGTTTCTTTTCAAGCATCCATCCACTGGATTTTGATGCTTTCGGATATTGTAATTCTTAGCCACGGAGAATTCACATGGGGTGATTACGGAATACTCACTAGATCCTGCCCTATTAAGCTAATTCTTCAATATCTATACGAACATTCATTTCCTTGTTTAAAAGATTTGTGCATCTTATGCTTTTATTTTTGTGATCATCATGTGCCTCGTTTAATTTGGAATTATAGTGCTCAAAGCATGGAAAGAATAGAAGAGCTTCTTGGAGGACCAGAATGCCAAGCGAAGGATAGAGCGTATCCAGAAACAGTCCTCTATTCTTTCCAAGCTTACTAGACAACTCTGTATTCATGATAATCTGGCAGCCGCTGCATCCACCTATTCTAATGAAGGTGACCTGTTTTACTATTATAAAAGTGTCTATTCTTACAAGTTTATATAGTTATCTATATACACATGGTTTATTTATTTTGGTATATGAGAATTCTTTTGTAAGCGTGTAACGTTTTCCTCTCTACATCAATAGAAAGTCCAACCACTGCTGGCCCATATTCTGGGGAGGATGGAGATCTGCGTTTGATGCTGCTGCCAACGGTCCAAGCCCAATCGTTTGCCGACCTGTTCCTCTATCATCTGGCTCTGTTTATATATTCCAAGGTAGATGCAAATTTTGACAAATCGATTCTTGCAATTCTTGTCGGATGTTTCATTAGTTTCTCGAGCTCACATCAAGCTCTAATTCTCCATGGTTTGCTCTTTTGAGGATCGATCAATATAGACATTTTTGTGTGTACATGTCCTGTTTATGTTGTGCTTCTGTTAGTTGTCTTCGCAACTGCTGAAGTCTTGTGTGTTGGTTGAACTCCCATGGAAAACATATTATCGTGATGGCTATACATATTTAATTTCTAAATTTATTGGAAATAATCGTACAATTTTTCTGACTTGATCCTTATCGTTTTCTTCGTAAAGATGTTCATGACATCCTTATATTAATATATTGCTATTTTTCTATTTTGAATTGAGGATGCCATAACGAATGACATTTTTGTGTTATCTTATGATGATAGTGAAATACGAAATATAAAGGAGAAACTGCATTCACTCTCCATATTTTGAGTTTTTCGTACTACTAAGTATTGATAATTTGGCATTTTTTTCTTATAAGAATAAAAATAATTGGCAGGGGATTGAGCCCCTCCTATCATCAATGTTAGGTAATGAGCTAGTTACTTATCATAGGCTGAATTTGTTTGCATCATGGACATTAGATTCCTATGTTTTAAGTAATGATGTCTTTCCTCATTATGTTGATTTGACCATTACACATGAGTTCATCTAGAAGGATCGTTTTCACTATACAATTGATAACTTGCGGAAGCTTGTTTTTAGAAAAGCAAAAGGAAGGAGGGTGCCATGTCTCTTGATTGATTCTATTTAAGCAAACCTTATAGCTGATAGGTGCAAGTCTTCGGAGGTGAGAAGTTGACATCTTCGGAGGTGAGAAGTTGACACATTAAAAATTCAGCAACTCTCTGCTCTCTCTGATAAACTGAACCAATGATTAATAATTTTGCTTTGCAGGATTCTGAGAATGCCCACATACACCACTCAGAGCTGTTTACATTAACAGAGAAAATGGTCAAAGGGGATGCTCAGAAGCTCTAGTTCACTGTTCCAATATTTGAGCAACATCCTCCGTAGTACTTCATCCAAGTAATTTCAGATTCATGGATGCATTCAGAGTGGTTCTGTACTATGTCCTTCCATGCTCCCTGAGGTGATTTTGAGATTCACTGGTATTTATGTTTTGAACACTATGAAGGGTTTTGCTCTTAAAGTTTTCTTATGTTGCTTCAGGCTGATACAACTCATATGGAACTCCTTGACTTGGAACCACTTCCCGTGACTGCACTTGCAAATGGAACTTATGAAGAATTGTACAGATTCACGCATTTTAACCCCATACAGACGGAGGTTTGGATGAAACTTGCCAGTCCGCCTTGTTTCCCTGCAATTTTCTCAATAGCATGAACTCATGTGTTTTATTTATTCTAACAAGAGTTATTATAATCATGACAGGCTTTTGATGTACTGTATCACACGGACACGAATGGGGAGAAAAGAAGAAAAAAAGAAAAAAGAAGAAAAAAAGAAGAAAGAAGAAAAAAAGAAAAAGAAAAAAAAATGAAGAAAAGATGAGCCACATCTGTGGAAAAAAAAGAAAAGAAAAGAAAAAAAAATGGTGGAACAGATCTAGAAAAGGAAAAAACAGAGCAGAATCAAAGGAAGATTTCCAAGAAAATGTGAAAAAAAATAGCCGGAGTAAGTTATTGGAGGAAGAAACGGGGAGCTTCATGATGGAGTAATGGGAGGAAAACACGACGGTTTGGTGAGGCTTCAACTTGAAGCATTTCTGGAAGAGAAATCAAGACCTGAAAATGAGAATTCAAACTTGAATAGGGAAAACAAGTACGTGCATCAACTAGTGGAGACCCTCGCTCAACAGATCCAAAATAGCATGGAAATTAGGCTGCCAAATCTTCTTTCAGGGTATGTTGTCTCGTGAAGTTGCTTCTGTTCTAGTTTTGTCTGGACGCATTGATTCTTTCTGTACGTCATATGCTAGAGTATGATCCACTATTTACCCCTATATTGAATATTGATTATTGATATTGATCGTGTGACTACTGCAGAATCCAGGGCAGGATGAACTTTCCAGGCTTGGTGAACAGATGGTTCATAGTTCCGAGGGTAAAAGAGCTTTAGCTCGGGTACTTTGCCATGAACTTCACGACAAGTTCCTCCAGCATGGTCTGAACTCAGGGACTGGACAAAGAAGACATGCTATTTAAGCTATACAGTTCTATAAGGTTTGTTTCTTTCCATGCATCCAGCCTATCGTGTGTGATGCTTTCGGCAGTTTGTAATTCTTAACAAACGCGAATGCACATGGGGAGATTACGGAATACTCACTAGAGCATTCCCTATTAAGCTAGTTCTTCAATATATATGTGAACATTCATCTCCTTGTTTAAAAGATTTGTGCATATTATGCTTTTATTTTTTTGATCATGATGTGCCTCGTTTAATTCGAAATTATAGTGCTCAAAGCATGGAAAGAATAGAATAGCTTCTCCAGGAGGACCAGAATGTCAAGCGGAGGAAAGAGCGTATCCAGAAACAGTCCTCTATATTCTTTCCAAGCTTACTACACAACTCTGTATTAATGATAATCTGGCAGCCGCAGAGCATCCACCTATTCTAATGAAGGTGACCTATTTTATGATTATAAAAGTGTCTATTCTTACAAGTTTGTATAGCTATCTATATATATACATGGTATGAGAATTCTTTTGTAAGCATGTAATGTTTTCCTCTATACATCAGTACAAAGTTCAACCAATTGCTGGCCCATCTTCCCGGGAGGTCTGGAGGTAGATGGAAATTTTGACAAATCAATTCTTGCAATTCTTGTCGGATGTTTCATCAGTTTCTCAAGCTCGCATCGAGCTCTAAATCGTAGGCTGCATTGGTTTGCATCATGGACATTTGATTCCTATGTTTTAAGCAATGATGTCTTTCCTGATTAGGTTTATTTGACCATTACACTTGAGAAAATGGCCAAAGGGGATGCTCAGAAGCTCTACTTCACTGTTCCAATATTTGAGACACATCCTCACTAGTACTTCATCCATGCAATTTCAGATTCATGGATGCATTCAGAGTGTTTCTATACTATGTCATTCCGGAACCTCATGCTTCCTGAGGTGATTTTGAGATTCACTGATATTTATGTTTTGAAAACCATGAAGAGTTTTAATCTTAAAGTTTTCTTATGTTCCTTCAGGCTCTTACAACTTATATGGAACTCCTTGACTTGAAACCACTTCCTGTGACTGCACTTGCAAATGGAACTTATGAAGAATTGTACAGATACATACATTTTAACCCCATACAGACGAAGGTTTGGATGAAACTTGCCAGTCTCCCTTGTTGTTTCCCTGCAGTTTTCTCAATATAGCATGAACTCTTGGGTTTTATTTTCTGACTAGAGTTATTGTAATCATGACAGGCTTTTGATGTGCTATATCACACGGACCAAAATGGGGAGAAAAGAAGATAAAAACAGAAAAAGAAGAAAAAAAGAAAAAAGAAAAAAAAAGAAGAAGAGACAGATCTGTGGAAAAAAAAAGAAAAGAAAAGAAAAAATTGGGGGAACAGATCTAGAAAAAGGAAAAAACAGTGCAGAATTAAAGAAAGAGTTCCAAGACGAGAATAGGCTGTTGGAGGAAGAGATGAGGAGCTTCGTGATGGAGTAATGGGAGGGAAAGACAACGATTGGCGGGGCTTCAACTTGAAGCACTTCTGGAAGAGAAATCAAGATCGCAAAATGAGAATGCCAAATCTTCTTTCAGGGTATGCTGTCTCGTGAAGCTGCTTCTGTCCAAGTTTTGTCTGGACGCATTGATACTTTCAGTACATCATATGCTAGAGTATGATGCACAATTTACACCTATAATGAATATTGATTATTGGTATTGATTGTGTGATTAATGCAGGCTCCAGGGCAAGTCCCAAGTAGCATGTTGAATAGCTAGACTATGATTGTAATCTGGCAACACTATGGCAGAAAGATTAGAAAGAAACATGGTAAGGGGTAGAACAAGAGCAAAATGTGGAAAAAAGAAGAAAAAAAACATAAAAAAGAAAAAAAACAGAAATAAGAAGAAAAAAAGAGAAGGCAGATCTGTGGATAAAAAAAAGAAAAGAAAAATTTGTGGAACAGATCCAGAAAAGGGAAAAAACAGAGTGCAGAATCAAAGGAAGATTTCCAAGAAAATGTGAATAAAATAGCCAGAGTAAGCTATTGGAGGAAGAAATGGGAAGTTTCATGATGGAGTAATGGGAGGAAAGCATGACGGTTTGGTGAGGCTTCAACTTGAAGCACTTCTGGAAGAGAAATCAAGATCTGAAAATGAGAATTCAAACTTGAATAGGGAAAACAAGTACCTGCATCAACTAGTGGAGTACCCTCGCTCAACACATCCGAAATAGCATGGAAATTAGGCTGCCAAGTCTTCTTTCAGGGTAAGTTGTCTCGTGAAGTTGCTTCTGTTATAGTTTTGTCTGGACGCATTGATTCTTTCTGTACGTCATATGCTAGAGTATGATCCACTATTTACCACTATATTGAATGTTGATTATTGATATTGATCGTGTGACTACTGCAGACTCCAGGACAGGATGAACTTTCCAGGCTTGGTGAAAAGATGGTTCATAGTTCCGAGGGTAAAAGAGCTTTAGCTCGGGTACTTTGCCATGAACTTCACGACAAGTTCCTCCAGCATGGTCTGAACTCAGGGATTGGACAAAGAAGACATGCTATTTAAGCTATACAGTTCTGTAAGGTTTGTTTCTTTCCATGCATCCAGCCTATCGTGTGTGAGGCTTTCGGCAGTTTGTAATTCTTAACCACCGCGAATGCACATGGGGAGATTACGGAATACTCACTAGAGCATGCCCTATTAAGCTAGTTCTTCAATATATATGTGAACATTCATCTCCTTTTTTAAAAGATTTGTGCATATTATGCTTTTATTTTTTTGATCATGATGTGCCTCGTTTAATTCAAAATTATAGTGCTCAAAGCATGGAAAGAATAGAAGAGCTTCTCCAGGAGGACCAGAATGTCAAGCGGAGGAAAGAGCGTATCCAGAAACAGTCCTCTATTCTTTCCAAGCTTACTACACAACTCTGTATTAATGATAATCTGGCAGCCGCTGCATCCACCTATTCCAATGAAGGTGACCTGTTTTATGATTATAAAAGTGTCTATTCTTACAAGTTTGTATAGCTATCTATATATATACATGGTATGAGAATTCTTTTGTAAGCGTGTAATGTTTTCCTCTATACATCAGTAGAAAGTTCAACCATTGCTGGCCCATCTTCCCGGGAGCTCTGGAGATGCTACGTTTGATGCTGCTGCCAGCGGTCCAAACCTATCATATGGGGATTCTAGATCAAATTGTCTCAGTCGCCGGAACAGTGATCCTTTTCATAATGGTGATATAAACCCTGGTGCCGACGAACACCCTAGCATTTGCCACTTGCTCCTCCATCATCTGCATCTGTTTATATATTCTAAGGTAGATGGAAATTTTGACAAATCAATTCTTGCAATTCTTGTCGGATGTTTCATCAGTTTCTCAAGCTCGCATCGAGCTCTAAATCGTAGGCTGCATTGGTTTGCATCATGGACATTTGATTCCTATGTTTTAAGCAATGACGTCTTTCCTGATTAGGTTTATTTGACCATTACACTTGAGAAAATGGCCAAAGGGGATGCTCAGAAGCTCTACTTCACTGTTCCAATATTTGAGACACATCCTCCCTAGTACTTCATCCACGCAATTTCTTATGTTCCTTCAGGCTCTTACAACTTATATGGAACTCCTTGACTTGAAACCACTTCCTGTGACTGCACTTGCAAATGGAACTTATGAAGAATTGTACAGATACATACATTTTAACCCCATACAGACGAAGGTTTGGATGAAACTTGCCAGTCTCCCTTGTTGTTTCCCAACAGTTTTCTCAATATAGCATGAACTCTTGGGTTTTATTTATTCTGACTAGAGTTATTGTAATCATGACAGGCTTTTGATGTGCTATATCACACGGACCAAAATGGGGAGAAAAGAAGATAAAAACAGAAAAAGAAGAAAAAAGAAAAAAGAAAAAAAAAGAAGAGGAGACAGATCTGTGGAAAAAAAAAGAAAAGAATAGAAAAAATTAGGGGAACAGATCTAGAAAAAGGAAAAAACAGTGCAGAATTAAAGAAAGAGTTCCAAGACGAGAATAAGCTGTTGGAGGAAGAGATGGGGAGGGAAAGACAACGATTGGCGGGGCTTCAACTTGAAGCACTTCTGGAAGAGAAATCAAGATCGCAAAATGAGAATGCCAAATCTTCTTTCAGGGTATGCTGTCTTGTGAAGCTGCTTCTGTCCAAGTTTTGTCTGGACGCATTGATACTTTCAGTACATCATATGCTAGAGTATGATGCACAATTTACACCTATAATGAATATTGATTATTGGTATTGATTGTGTGATTACTGCAGGCTCCAGGGCAAGTCCCAAGTAGCATGTTGAATATGCTAGACTATGATTGTAATCTGGCAACACTATGGCAGAAGGAGTAGAAAGAAACATGGTAAGGGGTAGAACAAGAGCAAAATGTGGAGAAAAGAAGAAAAAAACATAAAAAAGAAAAAAAACAGAAATAAGAAGAAAAAAAGAGAAGGCAGATCTGTGGAAAAAAAAAGAAAAGAAAAATTTGTGGAACAGATCCAGAAAAGGGAAAAAACAGAGTGCAGAATCAAAGGAAGATTTCCAAGAAAATGTGAATAAAATAGCCAGAGTAAGCTATTGGAGGAAGAAATGGGAAGTTTCATGATGGAGTAATGGGAGGAAAGCATGACGGTTTGGTGAGGCTTCAACTTGAAGCACTTCTGGAAGAGAAATCAAGATCTGAAAATGAGAATTCAAACTTGAATAGGGAAAACAAGTACCTGCATCAACTAGTGGAGTACCCTCGCTCAACAGATCCGAAATAGCATGGAAATTAGGCTGCCAAGTCTTCTTTCAGGGTAAGTTGTCTCGTGAAGTTGCTTCTGTTATAGTTTTGTCTGGACGCATTGATTCTTTCTGTACGTCATATGCTAGAGTATGATCCATTATTTACCACTATATTGAATGTTGATTATTGATATTGATCGTGTGACTACTGCAGACTCCAGGACAGGATGAACTTTCCAGGCTTGGTGAAAAGATGGTTCATAGTTCCGAGGGTAAAAGAGCTTTAGCTCGGGTACTTTGCCATGAACTTCACGACAAGTTCCTCCAGCATGGTCTGAACTCAGGGATTGGACAAAGAAGACATGCTATTTAAGCTATACAGTTCTGTAAGGTTTGTTTCTTTCCATGCATCCAGCCTATCGTGTGTGAGGCTTTCGGCAGTTTGTAATTCTTAACCACCGCGAATGCACATGGGGAGATTACGGAATACTCACTAGAGCATGCCCTATTAAGCTAGTTCTTCAATATATATGTGAACATTCATCTCCTTTTTTAAAAGATTTGTGCATATTATGCTTTTATTTTTTTGATCATGATGTGCCTCGTTTAATTCAAAATTATAGTGCTCAAAGCATGGAAAGAATAGAAGAGCTTCTCCAGGAGGACCAGAATGTCAAGCGGAGGAAAGAGCGTATCCAGAAACAGTCCTCTATTCTTTCCAAGCTTACTACACAACTCTGTATTAATGATAATCTGGCAGCCGCTGCATCCACCTATTCCAATGAAGGTGACCTGTTTTATGATTATAAAAGTGTCTATTCTTACAAGTTTGTATAGCTATCTATATATATACATGGTATGAGAATTCTTTTGTAAGCGTGTAATGTTTTCCTCTATACATCAGTAGAAAGTTCAACCATTGCTGGCCCATCTTCCCGGGAGCTCTGGAGATGCTACGTTTGATGCTGCTGCCAGCGGTCCAAACCTATCATATGGGGATTCTAGATCAAATTGTCTCAGTCGCCGGAACAGTGATCCTTTTCATAATGGTGATATAAACCCTGGTGCCGACGAACACCCTAGCATTTGCCACTTGCTCCTCCATCATCTGCATCTGTTTATATATTCTAAGGTAGATGGAAATTTTGACAAATCAATTCTTGCAATTCTTGTCGGATGTTTCATCAGTTTCTCAAGCTCGCATCGAGCTCTAAATCGTAGGCTGCATTGGTTTGCATCATGGACATTTGATTCCTATGTTTTAAGCAATGACGTCTTTCCTGATTAGGTTTATTTGACCATTACACTTGAGAAAATGGCCAAAGGGGATGCTCAGAAGCTCTACTTCACTGTTCCAATATTTGAGACACATCCTCCCTAGTACTTCATCCACGCAATTTCAGATTCATGGATGCATTCAGAGTGTTTCTATACTATGTCCTTCCGGAACCTCATGCTCCCTGAGATGATTTTGAGATTCAATGATATTTATGTTTTGAAAACCATGAAGAGTTTTAATCTTAAAGTTTTCTTATGTTCCTTCAGGCTCTTACAACTTATATGGAACTCCTTGACTTGAAACCACTTCCTGTGACTGCACTTGCAAATGGAACTTATGAAGAATTGTACAGATACATACATTTTAACCCCATACAGACGAAGGTTTGGATGAAACTTGCCAGTCTCCCTTGTTGTTTCCCAACAGTTTTCTCAATATAGCATGAACTCTTGGGTTTTATTTATTCTGACTAGAGTTATTGTAATCATGACAGGCTTTTGATGTGCTATATCACACGGACCAAAATGGGGAGAAAAGAAGATAAAAACAGAAAAAGAAGAAAAAAGAAAAAAGAAAAAAAAAGAAGAGGAGACAGATCTGTGGAAAAAAAAAGAAAAGAATAGAAAAAATTAGGGGAACAGATCTAGAAAAAGGAAAAAACAGTGCAGAATTAAAGAAAGAGTTCCAAGACGAGAATAAGCTGTTGGAGGAAGAGATGGGGAGGGAAAGACAACGATTGGCGGGGCTTCAACTTGAAGCACTTCTGGAAGAGAAATCAAGATCGCAAAATGAGAATGCCAAATCTTCTTTCAGGGTATGCTGTCTTGTGAAGCTGCTTCTGTCCAAGTTTTGTCTGGACGCATTGATACTTTCAGTACATCATATGCTAGAGTATGATGCACAATTTACACCTATAATGAATATTGATTATTGGTATTGATTGTGTGATTACTGCAGGCTCCAGGGCAAGTCCCAAGTAGCATGTTGAATATGCTAGACTATGATTGTAATCTGGCAACACTATGGCAGAAGGAGTAGAAAGAAACATGGTAAGGGGTAGAACAAGAGCAAAATGTGGAGAAAAGAAGAAAAAAACATAAAAAAGAAAAAAAACAGAAATAAGAAGAAAAAAAGAGAAGGCAGATCTGTGGAAAAAAAAAGAAAAGAAAAATTTGTGGAACAGATCCAGAAAAGGGAAAAAACAGAGTGCAGAATCAAAGGAAGATTTCCAAGAAAATGTGAATAAAATAGCCAGAGTAAGCTATTGGAGGAAGAAATGGGAAGTTTCATGATGGAGTAATGGGAGGAAAGCATGACGGTTTGGTGAGGCTTCAACTTGAAGCACTTCTGGAAGAGAAATCAAGATCTGAAAATGAGAATTCAAACTTGAATAGGGAAAACAAGTACCTGCATCAACTAGTGGAGTACCCTCGCTCAACAGATCCGAAATAGCATGGAAATTAGGCTGCCAAGTCTTCTTTCAGGGTAAGTTGTCTCGTGAAGTTGCTTCTGTTATAGTTTTGTCTGGACGCATTGATTCTTTCTGTACGTCATATGCTAGAGTATGATCCACTATTTACCACTATATTGAATGTTGATTATTGATATTGATCGTGTGACTACTGCAGACTCCAGGACAGGATGAACTTTCCAGGCTTGGTGAAAAGATGGTTCATAGTTCCGAGGGTAAAAGAGCTTTAGCTCGGGTACTTTGCCATGAACTTCACGACAAGTTCCTCCAGCATGGTCTGAACTCAGGGATTGGACAAAGAAGACATGCTATTTAAGCTATACAGTTCTGTAAGGTTTGTTTCTTTCCATGCATCCAGCCTATCGTGTGTGAGGCTTTCGGCAGTTTGTAATTCTTAACCACCGCGAATGCACATGGGGAGATTACGGAATACTCACTAGAGCATGCCCTATTAAGCTAGTTCTTCAATATATATGTGAACATTCATCTCCTTTATTAAAAGATTTGTGCATATTATGCTTTTATTTTTTTGATCATGATGTGCCTCGTTTAATTCAAAATTATAGTGCTCAAAGCATGGAAAGAATAGAAGAGCTTCTCCAGGAGGACCAGAATGTCAAGCGGAGGAAAGAGCGTATCCAGAAACAGTCCTCTATTCTTTCCAAGCTTACTACACAACTCTGTATTAATGATAATCTGGCAGCCGCTGCATCCACCTATTCCAATGAAGGTGACCTGTTTTATGATTATAAAAGTGTCTATTCTTACAAGTTTGTATAGCTATCTATATATATACATGGTATGAGAATTCTTTTGTAAGCGTGTAATGTTTTCCTCTATACATCAGTAGAAAGTTCAACCATTGCTGGCCCATCTTCCCGGGAGCTCTGGAGATGCTACGTTTGATGCTGCTGCCAGCGGTCCAAACCTATCATATGGGGATTCTAGATCAAATTGTCTCAGTCGCCGGAACAGTGATCCTTTTCATAATGGTGATATAAACCCTGGTGCCGACGAACACCCTAGCATTTGCCACTTGCTCCTCCATCATCTGCATCTGTTTATATATTCTAAGGTAGATGGAAATTTTGACAAATCAATTCTTGCAATTCTTGTCGGATGTTTCATCAGTTTCTCAAGCTCGCATCGAGCTCTAAATCGTAGGCTGCATTGGTTTGCATCATGGACATTTGATTCCTATGTTTTAAGCAATGACGTCTTTCCTGATTAGGTTTATTTGACCATTACACTTGAGAAAATGGCCAAAGGGGATGCTCAGAAGCTCTACTTCACTGTTCCAATATTTGAGACACATCCTCCCTAGTACTTCATCCACGCAATTTCAGATTCATGGATGCATTCAGAGTGTTTCTATACTATGTCCTTCCGGAACCTCATGCTCCCTGAGATGATTTTGAGATTCACTGATATTTATGTTTTGAAAACCATGAAGAGTTTTAATCTTAAAGTTTTCTTATGTTCCTTCAGGCTCTTACAACTTATATGGAACTCCTTGACTTGAAACCACTTCCTGTGACTGCACTTGCAAATGGAACTTATGAAGAATTGTACAGATACATACATTTTAACCCCATACAGACGAAGGTTTGGATGAAACTTGCCAGTCTCCCTTGTTGTTTCCCAACAGTTTTCTCAATATAGCATGAACTCTTGGGTTTTATTTATTCTGACTAGAGTTATTGTAATCATGACAGGCTTTTGATGTGCTATATCACACGGACCAAAATAGGGAGAAAATAAGATAAAAACAGAAAAAGAAGAAAAAAGAAAAAAGAAAAAAAAAGAAGAGGAGACAGATCTGTGGAAAAAAAAAGAAAAGAATAGAAAAAATTAGGGGAACAGATCTAGAAAAAGGAAAAAACAGTGCAGAATTAAAGAAAGAGTTCCAAGACGAGAATAAGCTGTTGGAGGAAGAGATGGGGAGGGAAAGACAACGATTGGCGGGGCTTCAACTTGAAGCACTTCTGGAAGAGAAATCAAGATCGCAAAATGAGAATGCCAAATCTTCTTTCAGGGTATGCTGTCTTGTGAAGCTGCTTCTGTTCAAGTTTTGTCTGGACGAATTGATACTTTCAGTACATCATATGCTAGAGTATGATGCACAATTTACACCTATAATGAATATTGATTATTGGTATTGATTGTGTGATTACTGCAGGCTCCAGGGCAAGTCCCAAGTAGCATGTTGAATATGCTAGACTATGATTGTAATCTGGCAACACTATGGCAGAAGGAGTAGAAAGAAACATGGTAAGGGGTAGAACAAGAGCAAAATGTGGAGAAAAGAAGAAAAAAACATAAAAAAGAAAAAAAACAGAAATAAGAAGAAAAAAAGAGAAGGCAGATCTGTGGAAAAAAAAAGAAAAGAAAAATTTGTGGAACAGATCCAGAAAAGGGAAAAACAGAGAGCAGAATCAAAGGAAGATTTCCAAGAAAATGTGAAAAAAATAGCCAGAGTAAGCTATTGGAGGAAGAAATGGGAAGTTTCATGATGGAGTAATGGGAGGAAAGCATGACGGTTTCGTGAGGCTTCAACTTGAAGCACTTCTGGAAGAGAAATCAAGATCTGAAAATGAGAATTCAAACCTGAATAGGAAAAACAAGTACCTGCATCAACTAGTGGAGTACCCTCGCTCAACAGATCCGAAATAGCATGGAAATTAGGCTGCCAAATCTTCTTTCAGGGTAAGTTGTCTCGTGAAGTTGCTTCTGTTCAAGTTTTGTCTGGACGCATTGATTCTTTCTGTACGTCATATGCTAGAGTATGATCCACTATTTACCACTATATTGAATGTTGATTATTGATATAGATCGTGTGACTACTGCAGACTCCAGGACAGGATGAACTTTCCAGGCTTGGTGAAAAGATGGTTCATAGTTCCGAGGGTAAAAGAGCTTTAGCTCGGGTACTTTGCCATGAATTTCACGACAAGTTCCTCCAGCATGGTCTGTACTCAGGGATTGGACAAAGAAGACATGCTATTTAAGCTATACAGTTCTGTAAGGTTTGTTTCTTTCCATGCATCCAGCCTATCGTGTGTGATGCTTTCGGCAGTTTGTAATTCTTAACCACCGCGAATGCACATGGGGAGATTACGGAATTCTCAGTCGCCGGAACAGTGATCCTTTTCATAATGGTGATATAAACCCTGGCTGCCGACGAACACCCTAGCATTTGCCACCTGCTCCTCCATCATCTGCATCTGTTTATATATTCTAGGGTAGATGGAAATTTTGACAAATCAATTCTTGCAATTCTTGTCGGATGTTTCATCTGTTTCTCAAGCTCGCATCGAGCTCTAAATCGTAGGCTGCATTGGTTTGCATCATGGACATTTGATTCCTATGTTTTAAGCAATGATGTCTTTCCTGATTAGGTTTATTTGACCGTTACACTTGAGAAAATGGCCAAAGGGGATGCTTAGAAGCTCTACTTCACTGTTCCAATATTTGAGCCACATCCTCCCTAGTACTTCATCCACGCAATTTCAGATTTATTGTGGTGTGTGTATTGTATTGTGGATAGTGCGAGTAGCGCAATGTTTGTATTTTGTGTAGTTTGTGTATTGTGTGAATTGTATGTAGTGTGTAGTGGTTATAGTTTGTTTAGAGGTGTATATTGCGTAACATGTGATGTATGTGTATTATTCCTACGTATATTTATTGTTTATAGTGTGTGCGGTGTGTGTATTGTGTACATATTCTGTGTATAGTGTTGTAGCGCAATGTTTGTAATTTGTGTAGTGTGTGGTACTGTGTGCAATGAATGTAATGTGTAGTGTGAATTATTTGTATTTTGTGTATAAAGTGTGCATTGTGTGTTTGTGTACAATATGTATATGTGTAGGTATATAATGTGTGTATTTTATGTAAACTGTGTGTTGTGTGAGTGAACTGTGTGTTGCGTACGTAGCATGTGTTTGCAGTGCTAGTATTTAGTGTCTACGTGTGTGTAATTAGTATATTTTGCGTCTGTAATATGTGTATTTCACTTACGTGTGTATTTTTGGTCATAGTATTGCGATGTGTGTATTGTATTGTGGATAATGCGTGTAACGCAATGTTTGTATTTTGTGTAGTTTGTGTTTTGTGTGAATTGTATGTAGTGTGTAGTGTGTAGTGTGTAGTGTGTAATGATTATATTTGTATTTTGTATATAATATGTGCATTGTGTGTATTTTATGTACAGGGTGTGTTTTAGGTCATTTGTGCAGTGTGTGTATTTTGTATATGTGTGTTCCATGCATGTATTTTTTCTATATCGTGTGCTACTTGTTTATATAGCATGTGCAACGTGTGTATTGGTTTTATACTGTGTATTTTATGAGTAGTATATTATGCGTGTGTAGTGTATTGTGTTTATTTTGTGTATAGTGTGTTTAAATTTTGTATTTTGTGCATTATGTGCAGTGTGTGTAGGATGTGTATGTGTGTGTATTTTGTGTTTTGTCCAGTGTATATTTTGTGTATAGTGTGCGTATTTAGTATATAATACATGTCCAGCACATATATATTTCGTGTATATTGTGTTTATAGTGTGTGTTATAAGTATTTTCTGTTGTATAGTGTGTGCTCTTTTGTATGTTTGGTGCATGTATTTAGTATGTGTATTTTGTGTGTAGTGTGTGCTACGTGTTTTGTGTATATTTTGTGTATTATTACGTGTTTATAGTTTGTTTAGTGTGTAATTGGTGTGTTTTGTGTAGTGTGCAGTGTGTATATTGTGTAATATGTGATGTATGTGTATTTTTCCTACGTGTATTTATTGTTTATAGTGTGTGCTTTGTGTGTATTCTGTGTACATTATATGTGTATGTATATTATGTGTGTATTTTATGTAAAGTGTGTGCTGTGTGAGTGAACTGCGTGTTGCGTATGTAGCTTATGTTCGCAGTGCTAGTATTTAGTGTATATGTGTGTGTAATTGTAATATTTTGCGTATGATCTGTAATGTGTAATTTACCTATCCGTGTGTTTTTTGTTTATAGTATTGTGGTGTGTGTATTGTATTGTGGATAGTGCGAGTAGCGCAATGTTTGTATTTTGTGTAGTTTGTGTATTGTGTGAATTGTATGTAGTGTGTAGTGGTTATAGTTTGTTTAGTGTGTAGTGGTTATAGTTTGTTATAGTTGCTGGTCCAATTGCTTTAGGCTTCACCCGAGGTACCTTCCCCTTCCTTTACCTGGGTGTTCCAATCTATCGGGGATGCAAACGTTCGGATATGTTCATGTTCCTCCGGGAGAAAATTGCTAGAAGGGTCTCGGGGTGGGCACATCGACATCTTTCCTTCGGTGGGAGGCTCACCCTTATTAAAAGCACCCTAGAGGCGGTTCCTCTTCATATCTTCCAGGCAATTGAACCTACGGGCGAGGCACTAAAGCAATTGGACCAGCAACTTGCCCTATTCTTTTGGGGGGCATCGAATGATAAAAGGAAGACTCATTGGATCAGCTGGGATCAGATTTGCCTTCCCTTCGCCGAAGGCGGCCTTGGCGTCCGGAAAAACAAAAGAATTGTTACGCGCGTTTAATATCAAACTATGGTGGCCATTCCGCGAGCAAAACTCTCTATAGGCTAAGTACTTGATGGCTAAGTATTGCTATAATCCCTCTCCCATTACAGCTAGACCCTCTGGGAGGAACAGTCAAATTTGGAAAAGGCTCCTAAAAGCCCGGCCGCAGGCGCAACCACATATTCTTTGGATGGTGGGGCAAGGGAGAGTATATTTCTGGGATGATGTCTGGATCAAGGATTCCCCCCTTCGGGACCATTGCATTGATGATAGGGGGGACCCCAAAGCACTTGTTACGGATTTAATTAGGGATGGGGCTTGGGACGTTTCTAGACTGCAGATGCTCCAAGATCAGGCTGGGTTATCTCAGCAGGTTATTAATCATATCCTTGGCACTCCGATCATGATGGGGGTAGAAGATGTTCCGAGATGGTCCCTCTCGCGACTGGGAGACTTCTCCCTCTCCACAACGTGGGAAACCATCCGGTCGCATAGACAATATCGTCCAAGGTATGGACAATATTTGGAAGGCCGGCCTCACTAACTCTATTGCCATTTTCAACTGGCGCCTCTTATCGAACCGAATCCCAGTTGACTCAAAGCTCCAATGGCGGAGAACTGAGATGGAGTCCAAGTGCCAATGCTGTCCACATCGTCCGAACACAGAGTCACTTCAACATCTCTTCATCCAAGGAAGTGGGGCGGTTAGTGTGTGGAGGGAGTTCGATGGCTGGTTCGAGGGTGCCTCCCCATCCCTCCGGATCAACGATACAATGCCGGAGAGGCTTGTGGTGTGGTCCCGGCGGACACAACAACAAAACAAAAGACATTTGTGCTATGCCATTCCATATCTCATCCTCTGGTTCATGTGGTCCGAGAGAAATAGAAGCCGACACCAACATGTACAATTCAAACCGTACAATGTAGTGTGGCAGGTCCAAACTCCTCCATGATCAGGCCGGCAACTGGGATGCTGCAGGGTTTGTGGGTCCCTCATCCCTATATTCCAAGGAAAGATGATTACAAAGATTGGCCGCACCCGAAAGTGATGCGCCATAACAAAACCTAGAGCAGTATGCGGTCCGAACCCACATGGGTCGGACCTCATCATACTCCTTACAAAAGATAATCAAACAAAACAAGGTGCTATGGTTTCCCAACTTTCTCTTTGCCGTCTCTAGTGTCCGTCTCCTTCGAGGTCCCTAATGTGGTGGACTCCCATTGCATCCCATCGGACGAGGTCCAAGATATCTCTCGATACTGAATTGTGTTGCATTCTTAGGTCAGTGTCTTGCTCTAGGCCCTTTCGAGCAAGGAGATCCGCCGCTTTGTTTCCCTCCTGGTGTATGAACGTGGCTCGGAATTTGAGTTGACGCTTGAGCAAGCTCAATTTCGCCAGGGCTTGCCTAACACATGCCGGCCCCCAACCCGTTCCATTGATCAATTTGATTGCTTGCTCGGCATCTGATTCGAGCCAAATTGGTAATCCGAAGTCCTTGGCAAGGTCGAGGCCTTGGATCATGGCCATTAGCTCAGCCTCCAGGGCCGAGTGTGCATCCAGGGGCGTACAAAAGGCTACAAGCATCTTGCCCGAATGATCCCGTATGATTCCTCCTCCCCCTGCTTTGTTGGTTGTTTCCATGAAGGACCCGTCCGTATTGAGTTTAATGCACGTTTGGTCGGGGGGGTTCCATTTGATCGCCATGGCTAGTGGTTATGGTCTGGTTGCTTCTGCTTGTTGAGGGAAGCTAACTCCAAGCCTAACTCCCTTCCAATGCTTCGGCTTCATACTTCCATTGACCATAGAATTCCGGATGAACATATGAACCTGCCATGCCACATTATGTGGTTTGAACTGTGTGCCATGGTGGCGGCTCCTGTTTCTCTCCGCCCAAATGAACCACAAGATGAGGTAAGGGGTGGTTCGGCTGAGATGTTTCATGTTCGGCTGTTGGCACCTTCACGCCTACATTTCTATTCTCGTAGGGATTGTGTCATTGATTTGGAGGCGACGGGAAGAGCCTGGGAACCAAGCGTCAAACTCACTCCATACTCTACGGTTGGGGCAGCATTGGCACTTGGATGCTAGCTAAATCTCGCGCCACTGGAGCTTTGTATCGACGGGCACACGATTGGAGAGTAGCCTCTAAATGAAGATGGATATAGACGTAGTTAGTCCCGCCTTCCACACATCGGCCAGTCGCTGAATGATCGGATGGTGCCCTCGGATTGTGTCCCACTTTGAAGCTACCGTGAATTCCCCGTGCTTAGAAAGAGTCAACCTTGGGATGTCCTGGTCACCTTGGAGGATCGGTGTGTTGAGGATGCGATCAATAATGTGCTGTGGGAGGCCGGCCTGATCATGGAGGAGTTGGAGCTTGGGTTCATCCCAGTTGCTATTCCTAATATAGTCCGAGACCCGGGTGGTAGGTCTGCCCCGTTCATCAAGGCTGAGCTCCCGAAGTGGGACGTTATCAAGCCATATGTCGTCCCAAAAATAGATATTTCCTTGACCCACTATCCACCGCATGTGTGGTTGTGCAAGCGTCCATGCTCTAGAGAGCCTTCTCCACGTAGGGCGCTCCTGCTCGGCGCCCTAAAGGTAAGAGGTGTGGAGTTGAAACAATATTTAGCCATCATGTATTTCGCCCAAAGGGAGTTTTGCTCCCGAAAGCGCCACCAAAGTTTTATGTTGAAGGCGCGTAGGACCTCCTTGGTTTTGCAGATCCCGAGACCCCCTTCATCAGTGGGGAGGCTCATTTAGTCCCAGCCAATCCAATGGGTCCGCTTCCTCTCATTTGTCGAGCCCCAAAAGAATCGCGCCATTTGTTAGTCCAGTTGCTTTAGCGTTCCGGCAGTGGGTTCGATGGCTTGGAAGATATGTAAGGGGATCGCCTCAAGAGTGCTCTTAATAAGGGTGAGCCTCCCTCCAAAGGAAAGGTGCCGGTGCGCCCAACCTGAAACCCGTCTTGCAATCTTTTCCCGGAGGAAGAGGAACATGTCCGTACGCTTAGCCCCACGATAGATGGGAACACCTAAATAAAGGAAAGGGAATTCCCCTTTAGTGAAGCCCCCTTCTACTTGGATCGAGGTTGCCCATTGCTCATGGGCCTCGGCAATATAGAAATTGCTCTTGGCCAGGCTGACTTGTTGACCCGAGGCTTTTTCATAGTGTTCGAGACAGACTCGGAGTCTTCGCAGGGGGGTCGCCGCCGCTTGTGTGAATATAATGATATCGTCTGCATACACTAGGTGGCTGACCTCGATGCATCTCCTGGAGGCTTTGAAAATCATCTCCTTTTGGCCAAGTATGAGCTTGTCCAAGGCACGCGATAGATAGTCCGCAGCAATCACGAACAGTGCTGGGGATATCGGGGTCGTCTTGTCGTAGTCCCCGTGTCGATCTAAAGAACCCCGATGGTGCCCCATTGATAAGAATCGAAAACCAGCATGAACCAATGCACCTCTCGATAAGGGATATCCATGCATCCGGAAAGCCCATGCGCCGGAGCACCTTAAAGAGAAAAGGCCACTGCACTCTATCATATGCTTTAGCCATATCAATCTTCACCGCTACGTTTGGCGCTGGGGAGCATCGTGCAAGCTCATGGAACATCTCTTGAGCCAATAGCACGTTATCGTTGAGGAGCCGCCCTTTAACAAATCCACTTTGGTTTGGGGAAATGACCTGTGGAAGAAAAGGAGAGAGTCGAGTCGTGAATACCTTGGTGATGATCTTGTTCAGCACATTGCAAAGGCTGATGGGATGATAATCAGCCCATGACTCTGGCGGAGCCTTCTTTGGGATAAGGACTATGCTTGTGGCCGTAATGCTTCTAGGTAAGAACGCCCCTCTGAAAAACTGCCCAATTGCCTCCACCACGTCCGGCCCCACGATGCTCCAGCATGCTTGATAGAAACTAGCCGAGAAGCCGTCGGGTCCGGGTGCGCTATCTCCAGAGATACTGAAAGCGGCACTTTTGACCTCATCCGCATCCGGTACTTGGGCAATATCCGCTACTTGCTCAGCTGAGTGAATCTGATGAATTAGGTCGAGGTCCGATTTATCCAGGACCGGGTTGCAAGTCGCAAGAAGTTGTTGGAAGAATTCTACTGCTGAGTTTTTAATGTCAGCTTCCTCGGTTAGCTTTTGTCCGTTGGCATGAATTTAGTGAATGCGAAGGCGAACCCTTTTCTGTTTCACCCAGCTTTGATAGAACCGGGTGTTCTTGTCCCCCTCGGCTAGCCATTTCAAAGCTGCATTTTGCCTCCAGAAATCCTCTTCCATTCTCAACAAAAGGATGTACTCAGCAATATGCTTGTTGATCACTGCCCTATTCACGGGTGTAGGCAAGTCCTCGAAGTTGGATTGGGCCACGGCAATGGCTTCCTCCTTGTCCGCAAGATTGACGTGGATGTTCCCGAAAACCTCTTTGTTCCACTCCTTTAGTGCTCTTTTAACTCTGGAATGTTTAATTCGGATGTTTAGAAGACCGCCCGCCCCAGTTGGCTCTTCCCATGCATTCTTAACTACAACAAAAAATCCCTCATGTCGGATCCACATGTTCTGGAACCTGAATGCCTTCCCCCCGATGGCAATGTTCGGCATTTTGCATCGTGCTAGGACTAGTCCGTGGTCCGAGGCGATTCGTGAGAGGTTCGTTACTCGGGTGGCCTCGAAGACCCTAGTCCAAGCCTCATTAACAAGCACTCTATCCAGCCATTCAAATAGACCGTTTTTGGCCCAAGTAAATTTCACCCCGTCGAACCCTGGGTCCACGAGTCGGCAATCCTCAATTGCCTCCGCAAAATCGACCATCTCGGCCTGCCGGTTGGTGTCGCTCCCAGTTCTGTCCCGGTGGGATAGAATGGTGTTGAAGTCACCACCTATAATCCATGGTATTCCCTCGAGGGTTCCAGCGATCTCTCTCATCTTATCCCAAAAAAGGTATCTCTCAGATCTTATGCATTTGGCGGACACGGCCGAGATAGCTAGAGGGCTAGCAATGCGATGTGACTTGAGCCTCCCATGAAAGATTTGTTCGGAGTCCCAATCAATATCAAAAGTAGAGCCTTCTTCCGCAAACAACCAAATCTTGCCGCTTGTGTTCGAGCCGATGAAGGGCAGCCCCACGGCCTTGGAGAACCGGACCAGATCAGAGGTTGTACGCGGTTCCATTATTGCAAGAAATAACACATTATGACATTTAATCAATCTTTTCAATACGTGTTGGGTTGACGCATTTGCGATCCCCCTCATGTTCCAAAACATGATATTGTAAGATATCATTAAGAAATGGGGTACTTACCCGAAGGGGATGAAGGTCCTGCCTGACATTGGATGATTTGTTGCTCTTTGTTCTTTGCGTGATCCTCGGCATCGCTTAGGTGAAGATTGCCTCCCCTCGTCTCGTACCCCACTTGCGCGTCCATGACCGAGCCTTCCGCATCCCCACAATTGTCAACATCAAATTCTCCACTCTCCATGAGGGAGTAGTATTGGTTAGTGCTCATATGGTTTTTCATCGCGAAGAATCCACGTCCCCTCGTCATGGAGTGCCGCGCGCCCCCTCTCGAGTTCCCGCGTGTAGACGGGTTTTTTTTTTTAAAAAAAAAAACACCTTATCGGTGGAGGGTTCGAGGGTCCCTCATCCCTATATATCATCCAACAATTTCAGTTACATTTCTCGGTTACAAATGATCTTAATCGAAGCCAAAATACAAAACAATTACAACCAACTCAAGAACAAAAGCTATCAAATGCAACTCACAAACATCAAACTTGGCTCTAAGCACTTAAGAGTAGGCCGGGGTCCAGGCCCGGCCCTGGGGGGGGTCGAGCAGTGCCCCCGCCCCGGGCCCCCAAAACGTTGGGGCCTCCAAAATCCAAATACATACATGAGTATATACATGCTACTGGGCCAGGTCCAAACTTTTAAGGTAATAATATAAATTGTATGCTATAAATATTGTCTTGGATGTATTGAAGTGTTTTATTACTACTGTTGTTATTGTTACTATTAGTTTATAGTATTATTATGGGGCCCCTCTTTTAGTTCCGCCCCGGGCCAATAAAAACTCAGGACCGGGCCTGCCGGGGTCGTGTCATGGCTGGCTCGACACCTGCATACTCTATGGTGATCAATTAAGTGTCTCCATCTTCACAAACGCGGATATTCGGGGTCCCCTTCTGCTCCAACCGGATGATATCTGTAAGGGCCTCCGGCGCATCTTGTTCGGACCAGGTTTGGCTGCAGATCATGTCCGTACCCATCTTCGCGAGTAAGTCGGCCGCCTTGTTGCCTTCCCGATGGATGAAAGTTGTTCGGAGGGTGAGCCTGCGCTTTAGCAAGGCAATGTGCGCCATGGCGTGGTGAGTATGGGCAGGGCCCCATTGTTCCCCTTTGATAAGGTTAATGGCTTGCTCGGCATCCGACTCGAGCCAAATCGGTTTCGCAAGGGCCTCGGCCATCTTTAATCCATGCTGTATAAGCAAGCAGCTCGGCCTCGAGGGGTGATTGTGCTTCGAGGGGTAAGGCATAAGCCAAAATCAACGTGCCCGAATGATCCCGAATAATGCCCCCTCCCCCGGCCTTACCAGACCTCTCGAAGTATGATCCATCTGTGTTTAGTTTGATCCAAGGCTGATCCGGAGGCTCCCATTTGATCATCATTGCAAGCGGAAGTGGTCTTAGGCATTCGGCACGGCTAGGTATGGCGACTCCAAGCCGAACTCCCCTCCAATGTTTTGGCTTGACTCTTAGGCATTCTCCATGTTGTTACGGATAAAGGTAATGGTCTGCCACACAACGTTATTCGCCCTGAACTGGAGTTCATGATGGCGGCTTCTATTTCGTTCTGCCCAGAGGAACCAAAAGATGATGTAAGGCAAGGCTCGGCTAAGATGTTTCCTACCTGGTTGCTGCGTTCTTCTCGCCCATACTTCAATTCGTGTGGGTATGGTGTCGTTTATCCCAAGTGGTGAAGAGGGGACCTCGAACCATCCATCAAATTCTTTCCATACTCTTCTCGCCCCTACGCCTTGGATGAAAAGGTGTTGGAGGGACTCTGTGCTCGGCCGGTGGGGACAGCAGTTGCATTTGGATGCGAGCTCGATCTTGCGCCATTGAAGTTTCGAATCAACAGGGATCCGGTTAGATAAGAGCCTCCAATTAAAGATTGCCATGGAAGTTGTGAGACCAGCCTTCCATATGTCTTCGAGTCCCTGGATAATTGGTCCTTGGGACCGGGACACCTCCCACGTTGAGGCTAAGGTGAAGTTCCCACGCCGGGACAAGGTCCATCTCGGAACGTCCGGATCTTCGGTTATTATTGGGGTGTTGCGGATCCGATCAATGATTGGTTGCGGAAGACCAGCTTGATCATGAAGCAATTGAAGTTTAGGAACATCCCATGTGCCATTAGTGAAGAACTCCGAAACGGTTGTCATGGGATTGCCCCTCTCATCAATGCAAGTCTCCCTAAGGGCGATATCACCGAGCCATATGTCATCCCAAAAATAAATTCTTCCTGCGCTCCCACAATAATAGAAAATAAATCCAAATTGAGAAGATTGAAGCCATAATAATCTCCTTACAAACAGAGCTTCTCAACATGGTTACACGTTTAGGAACTCAACTTCAGCCACGCCAAATTCAACATTACCAGAATGGGGTTTCCATTGATCTTTAACAGGGGGATAATAGTTGTTTTCATTCTGGTATCCTCATTTTTCATGTTACAATTATAACAATGCTTTGTAACCATGTTTAGGATTTCCAGTTAAGCTCGATGATCCCAAAAAGCAGATCACTGATTATCTATTGGCATCTTCTATGGAGAACCCCAAACAGATTAGCAGGTTGGATGCAAAAGTTGCTACCATGAGCTCCACCATTTTGTCCATGAACACCCAAATTGAGAAAATTGCCAACATGGCAAGCATGCAGTTTCAACAAAAGGGAGAACCCATAGCCCAAAGTGTTGAACCAAATAAAGAAGAGTGCCCTAAAGCTACCCCAATCTTGACTTCTCTTCAACCACAAATTCCATTATCTTCACAGAAAAAGCCAAAGCTGAATAAGTGGTTTACAAAATCATTTGATGTGTTTGGTAGGGCACAGAGTAATTCCCAGTTAGTAGCAGCTCTACAACATGCTGAAGGAGAAGGTTGATTAAGAAAAGAAACTTGAATGGTATTGAAGAAATACAGTTGTCAAGTAATAGTTGGCTTGTTGGACATCAGTAACCGGTGTGCTTCTCTTCCTAGAAAACCTCTTATTTATAGCCCACAACCCTGGCTACATAGGAGTACAGTATCTTACAGAAACGTAAGCAATGACGTAAAACACAATAATTTACATAGTGGAACAACTATTACAAACAGTTATTTACAAAAGAGTGGCTACGTGGTGATTTCTTCTGGAGTAGCCGTCATTCTTGACTTTTGAGGAGAGAGCTTTTGAAGAAGGTGGCTCATGAAGCAATCATACAGCCAATATGATGTTAATTCGCCGAATCTTGTTTTTACAATACTTGATGTATTGACAACGTCTCCATTCTTCATTATTATGGTAGAAATCCATATGATGACTTCTTCTCATTCGGTATTTGTACATTTCTTCCAAACATCTTTCTTCATTAAGAATTGCTGCCTGGAGCCATCTGAGTTCTGATCCAAAATCGAATCTTTTAAAAGGATGCATTGGTCAGGCTGCAGTAATAATGGAGATAATTTTGAGAGTTATTTTCATCCTTTTAATTGTATTGACTCTATGAAAAATGTCATCAATGGTTTCTCTAAGAAATGGAAAATCCACTTCTTCCGGAGGGACTTCAAGAATAATCTTTGTAATCTCTGAAAGGGAGATGACCATTTCGGTATCAATCTTGATATTTTCAATGAGAAACCTAGAATAGGCTTCAGTATTCTTCTTTCTAAAGAAACCTGTCATCAAAAATCAAAGGGGTCCTTACCCCAATAGGATCAGAAGAGACCGATTCTTCATATTTGGATTTTGAAGAGACAGACTTTTGAGCCATAAAATCGAAGAAATCTCTCTTGATATGTTCTGGAAGATTTTCCAGAAAATTATTTGGCTCCGCAGTACTGGCCTTCTTTGTTCTTTCTGCCTTGCTTTTCTCTTTCTTGTCCTTTTGGAAAATCACCTTTTCACCAGTGGTAAAAAATTGTTTGACAGCAGATTCAGCTCCAATATGATTTTGGAACTTAGCCCACCATTTAACTTTATAGACCCTTGTCAAGGAGAAAGGAGTAGGATCTGGAAAGATTTTCTCAAAATTGAAATCCCAGGAAAAAATCCAAGGGACTTTGAACTCCGCATGGAACATGATGAATTTTTGGAAAATTTTGAGAGTAGAATATTCAGCAAAAGTCTGAAACCCTTGTTGAACATCAGAGGGAAGAATTTGGATTGAAGATCCCATTTTCCTCCACCAATCAGGGAACCAAACAGGGAACTGTTTTTCACAATTATGATGAAAGCTTATGAACCAAGAGTGATTATAATATCTCAATAAGAAAGCTCTGAACCAAGCATTCTTATAATCGATATAATTGTACCCTTGAGCAGGGTGGTTAAAATTTTTGAATTCATTGAGGCCACCAAAAGTGGTTGTGGTAAGGACTCTTTTGATAATACATTTTGAATACTCAATTTCTTTGGATCTATTGTAAATATGAGTTATTTCAACTAAGTCGGAGTCAATTAGAATAAACTCATAGTACTTCTGATCTTTTAAACAATCATCAGATTCCCAGAGTTGGGATGTATTTGAAAATCGGTTCCTTATGAAATCAATTTGAGAGGGTTTGGCAGGAAACTCAGAGAAAGGAGTCGTCCCACAATCTTCATGCCAGTCTTTAGAGAAGTACTTGAACTGATCAGGCATGTTAGGTATTTGAATATTGGTGGATTTTGGAATGTTTGAGGTAAGAACAGTTTTATAAGGTATTTCAAGGGCGTTTTGAAGAGGGGAAAACCTGTTAGAGAGAATTTGATTGGGTTTTTGAAGAATCGTCGGGGTCGAGGAAGAGATCAGGGCTTTTGAGGCTGCTTTTGAAGGGAAGACTTCATAGTCTTTGATACTTTGTCTTTTGGATGTCCTAGAGTCTGTCATTGTGACCTTGAAGAAATTCTCTAGTCAGAAAATCAGGTAGAGAATTGTTTTCTCCTCTAATGAACTCAATTTCAAAATCAAATACGGATAAAATGGCTTGCCATCTGGCAAAAATGTGGTTTGAAACAATATTTTGGACATCTTTGGTAAGGACTTCTTTTGCGGATTTGCAATCAATCCTTATTAAGAATTTTTTGTTGTAGAGGTCATCTTGGAATTTTTGAATGCATAAAACAATGGATAAGATTTCTTTTTTAATAACGGAATAATTTATTTGTGCATTATTCCAGATACCCGAATGGTACCTGACAAGGTTTTCTTTTGAATCTATTCTTTGTTTTAAAATTCCTCCATAACCAATGTTTGAAGCGTCTGTTTCAATGATCAAAAAGGCTTCTGGATTGGGGATGCCAAGACATGGAAGAGTCTTGACTTGTTGTTTGATAGTTTTGACAACTTTAGTATGTTCTTCTGTCCAATCAGAGGGGTTTTTCTTAAGCCTTTGATAAAGAGGTTTACAAGTTTGTCAAAGGTTGGGAAAGAAGTCTGAGATGTAGTTCAAACATCCTAAGAACCTTTGTAATTGGGTTCTATCTCTAATTTCATCAGGAAATTTGTCTGTGAAGGTAATAGACCTACTGATGGGTCTAAAGGTCCCTTTGTCAATCTCGTAACCTAGGAACCTAACATTAGTTTGAAAGAGTTTCATCTTTGGGGTGGAGATAACTAAACCATTTTTCTCTATAGTCTTGAGGAAAATTCCTAAATGCCTTATGTGTTGACCAAGATCTTGAGAAAATACGAGAACATCATCAATATACACAATGCAGAATTGACTATATGGATTTAGAATGTCATTCATGATCTTTTGGAATTCAGAGGGGGCATTTTTTAAACCAAAGGGCATTACATTCCATTCATAATGTCCAAAGGGAACTGTGAAAGCTGTCTTATATCTATCTTTCTCAGCAATTTAAATTTGCCAGAATCCTAAATTAAGATCGAATTTGGAGAATATTTTGGAACTATAAAGTCTATTTATGAGGTCTCTCTTATTTGGGATTGGATGTCTAATCCATTGTAAAACCGCATTGAGAGGTTTGTAATTAATAACCAGTCTAGGAGTTCCTCTTTCTAATTCTGCATGTTTTATAACATAAAAAGCTGAACAGCTCCATGGAGAATTTGAAGGCCTAATAAGGTTCTTATCTAATAAGTCTTTAATTTCTTTCTTACAAACTTCAAGAAGTTCTTGGTTCATTTGAATGGGCCTAGATTTCGTAGGAATTTTACTTTCATGAAAATCTTCTTCATAAGATAAATAAATCACATGATGTTTTCTTTCCCAGAAAGCATTGGGGACTTCATTACAAACCTTTTGGATAAAATTGTTTTCTATTTCTTTGATTTTTGAGGTAAAATCAAGAGTTTCGAGCTGCTCTTTAATCCTTTGGAAAGGAATTTCTTCTTTTATGTAGCTTATTTGTTTTTGTTTTTGGGTTATCTTATTGATCTGTCTAAAAATAGAGCTATATTGAAGATTAAGGATTTCTTGTTTTAGAATAGGAGAAATGAATTTAAATTTTATCCTCCTTCCCTGGACATTAGTAGTGATGCCATTATCATCGACACGGAAGGGATAGATTTGAGTTAGGAAGGGTGTTCCTAGAATCATATTATAAGTGATATCTTCAACAATTGTGAAAATATTTTTGAAACAATATCCTTCATTACAGATATGGGTTTTGGAGAGTTTGTATCTAATTCTCAAATGGTTATTATTGGCTGTATAAAGTTTTTCTTTGGTTTTATCGCAATATTTGGTCGGAACAATTCCTTCTCTGATTATGTTATGATCAGCTCATGAGTCAACCAAAGCCATAATATTAGTTTTGAAATCATTTATAACAAGAGTTATGTTAACATGCCATTTTTGATAAATTACCTCTTGGATGACTTTTATGGAATTATTTGCTGAATTTTGTTCCGGATTTTCCCAATTATTCACTTCTGCATTATTCTCAATAACAGAAAGTCTTGTTTCAAACTCAAAATTCTTTTCTTTTAGTCCATAAAATTCTTTATTAATTTGTTTCTTAAGATTGTTAATCTCACTCTGGAGGTCTTTCGTCGTTATTTGTTTTGATATACTTTGATAAGGATATTTATCTCATAGTTTGTTTAAACTAAATTGTTCCTTGATATTAATCTTTTTGGAAGTAGAAGGTTCCTCAAGAATTAAGTCTTTTAACTTATTAAGATATCCATCCCTCGTTTCAATGTCAGGAATTTGGTGGACGAGATCAAGAATAGCTTCTTTATTTTCTTTGGAAATGACATTGATGCAAACTTTGCAAATATCTTTTTCATTTTCAACACTACTATGGTAATTACTACTTTCAGAAATGTTTTGAATTTCTTCAATCTCAGACTCACTTCCTGAGTTTGAGGAATAATTTTCTTCTCTTAACATGTTATTAATTTGTTTACTTAATAACCTGATGTTTTTCTTCTTTTTCTTCCAAAATTGGTCTTCAGTGTGACCAGATTTTTTGCAATACCAACATTTTATTTCATTTCTATCTTTATTATTAGTTGGTTTGAATTTTCTTATAGGCCTTGTTCTTCTAAAATTACCTTGGGGTGGTTTGTAATTATCTTGCCTTTGCAATTCTTTTTTGAATTTTCTAGTTTTCTTTTTGATCTTAGAAGAAGGGGCTTCAATTTTTTCGATCCCGAACATTTCACAGAAACATCCTAATTCATTTTTCTCCTTTTGTTTGTCTTTCCTATATTTGTTCTGTATTTTTATTTCCATACAAAGGGCTACTAGCCCTTCTTTTTTGACAAAAGCAAATAATTGGCCAAACGTTATATTTTCGAAAGGGATGTTTTCAGAGTTAATATCATCTTTGAGTTTTTGTATTATTCTTTCGCTAAAAAGTTTAGGTAATCCCGCTATGAATCTTTCTTTCCAGAAGGCTTGGTTACAATCACTTCTTTTGAGGACATGAGTTAAAAAGACATCTTTGTACCATCTGTAATCAGATAAGGAAGGACACCTAAGGTTGTTTAAAACCATAGAAGAGCTATTATACTCTTCCCTAGGATTTCCTACGAAATACATAGAAATGGTGACAACAAGAAAGTCACAAGCATCGCTTGCCTCTTGTATATCTCCATCTTGATCTTCAATATTAATAGCATGATTAAGTATTTCTTCTTTGCTTTCCAAACTTAAAGCGTTATCCTACCAATATTTAAGTTGACATGTAAAGCCATTAACAAGGAGGACACAGGCTTCTTTTTCAGAAGTACCTGCGTATCTATACGCCATCTTTGCCATTCCCATTTCTTGTAAAGTATTGAGAATTTCATATTCAGGTTTTCCATCAATATTCCACTCTGTAATTGAAGTTCCGCCATAACTGGATTTATGAAATTGACCTCTTTCTTCGTAGAGTAAATCTGCCGGCGAAGGTCTATTATAATAAGGTTTACTGTTGTTAAATTTTTTTCCTTTGAAAATTTTATTTATTTTGAGAGGGGAGTTATTAGAATCTTTGAAAATATCTTCTAATTTTTCAACAAAATTATCTTCCTATTCAGAGGAAGAGTAACTTGATTGCTCACTACTTGACTCATGGTTTTTATGAATAACATTTGTAGTTGACTTACTTGATTCACCAAGATTTTCAAAGAGTTTTTTAAGAATGTTCTCTGTTTTTGAATTAAAAGAAATATTCTTATTTTTAAAAATTTCATTACTTTTGAAAAAAGGTTTGGAAGTATCATTAAGGATACTTTTGTCTGTTAGCAGGAAAGTTATTTGAAAAAATAGTATTTAATTGATTTGCAATAGTATGAAGAATCTGGTTTGCATAATTATTTTGTTGAATGATTTTTCGGAATTCTCTATTTTCTTCAGGGTCATTTACTTTAGTTCGTTTGAAAGGGTCAGCAATAATTTCCCCTTTGGAAGTTTGTATTTTTAAGGATTGAAGAGGGGGATGAATTGCTGTAAAAATATCATTATTTTCAGAAGAACACCATTTTCTCATAAGGTTTGAGCCGACTTTAATAGCCGGTTTTTTAAAACAATTATACCATCCTTCCGAGGATAGGTATATTGCAATGAAATCATAGAAAAGGAAATTTGTTTTAATTCTCATCATTTCTTTCATCCACTCATTTTATCTTTAACTTCATCTTTTAACTTATTGAACCATTTTTCTTTTTCTTTGTAGACTGGGTTGTTTAATTCTTCGTTCAAATAAACCATATCAGGTTTAAATTTTTTATTACAAGTTATGACCATAGTACTTCTAGTAGGTGAGTAAGGATCACCTATATTTTCTTCCCTAGTTAAATTTGGTTGAGGTATGGGGGTTTTGAAAGTCCAATTTCTTTCTGAAGTGCTAGGCATATCAGAACTGGAGGCTCTACTACTTTCATAGATAAAACTCTTGATGTTACTGGAATTTGAGAAAGAATTTGTTTTATCAAATTTGACTATTACAGTTCCATCAGGTTCTTCAATGATATCTGATGGTTCAGTTTTCTCTAAGTTTCTAGGGGCTTGTGGTCCTTTTATGATAAACTGACTTGGAATTGTAATCTCATTCCATTTAAGTCTTTTAGGAGTATAGTTGGTAGGTTGTTCAGCATCAACCTGTAAGAGGATGGTTTCTCCTTTTGAGAAAGGATTCCTGCTAAATTTAGGATTTAAGTTTGAAGACATAAGTCTAAGATAGACCCTAAACATGATTGCAAAATTTTTACATTCATGAAACTCATCTCCTTGTATTTGGACATCAAGGATGAGACTCTCAAGAATCATGGGATCTACAGGTCTACAGAGAAATTAGGAGAACAATTAAAGTATATAGGGCCATTACATATGTTGGTTTGAACCATCGCTAAAATAGATGTTTTATATTTTTTGAGTCTTCCATCTCTTAGAGTAATATATATGGGAGAATCAACTCCTACGTGAACCAAGGGTTTGACAACAATTTGAGCAAGACCAAAATGGACATATCTATACTTCTGTTCCCTGTATCTCTTTATAGATTCTCTATTAAGGAGGGGAAAACTTTCTGATTGTTGCAATATGCTTCTAGTCTCTTCATGAGTTCTTATAGAAAAGGCAGTTTTAAAATCAATGAGACCTATATCATAGAAATTTTCTACTTTTTCTTTAGGAATAGTCCAATTTGAATAATCAATAGGGGCATGTATCTCACTACTTGAGACAATATTTTTGTCATTCTTATTCTTAGTACTGGATCTTAACAGATTTCTAAATCTACTGGCCATATATAAAAAGAGATAAAGACTTGGATTAGGAATTGGTTTAGATGGGAGAAACTGGTCGCAAGGGAACACTATGCGTGGAACACCTAGACATAAGGCTTGCCAACCGTCTTATAAGCTTACCAGACCTGAATTCCAACGTTTCTCTTACCAAACTTATTCTTAAGATCAATCTTATCATCTCTGTTTTAAATATTAAGCTAGTTGAATTCAAAAAGCTACTAACATCCATTACCGCCATCGAAATGGCTCCGATACCATGTGAGCTTGAGTTTTGATTAATTTTGATTAGATTAAGAAATCATATGATGTTCACCTTGTTGTTAGAACACGTATTGGCAACAGCCGTGTTGTGTAATAACGTATTGGTTTTCACCATATGATCTATGATAAAGTTTTGATAAATTATTCCATTATTAAAAGACATATGAAGAAGAGATAATATATGCAGTATGAAAGTAGTTTGCATAATGAAAGAAAGTGATATTAAAAAGTAATATGAAAACTCACTTTGGATTAAAACTTGGAAGGTAAAAGAGGGAAGGAGGGAGAAGAGCAATGGTTCTGAGATCAGTAACCGGTGTCCTTCTCTTCCTAGAAAACCTCTTATTTATAGCCAACAACCCTGGCTACATAGGAGTACAGTATCTTACAGAAACGTAAGCAATGACGTAAAACACAATAATTTACATAGTGGAACAACTATTACAAACAGTTATTTACAAAAGAGTGGCTACGTGGTTATTTCTTCTGGAGTAGCCGTCATTCTTGACTTTTGAGGAGAGAGCTTTTGAAGAAGGTGGCTCATGAAGCAATCATGTAGCCAATATGAAGTTAATTCGCCGAATCTTGTTTTTACAATACTTGATGTATTGACAACGTCTCCATTCTTCATTATTATGGTAGAAATCCATATGATGACTTCTTCTCATTCGGTATTTGTACATTTCTTCCAAACATCTTTCTTCATTAAGAATTGCTGCCTGGAGCCATCTGAGTTCTGATCTAAAATCGAATCTTTGAAAAGGATGCATTGGTCAGGCTGCAGTAATAATGGAGATAATTTTGAGAGTTCTTTTCATCCTTTTAATTGTATTGACTCTATGAAAAATGTCATCAATGGTTTCTCTAAGAAATGGAAAATCCACTTCTTCCGGAGGGACTTCAAGAATAATCTTTGTAATCTCTGAAAGGGAGATGACCATTTCGGTATCAATCTTGATATTTTCAATGAGAAACCTAGAATAGGTTTCAGTATTCTTCTTTCTAAAGAAACCTGTCATCAAAAATCAAAGGGGTTCTGACCCCCAATAGGATCAAAAGAGACCGATTTTTCAGATTTGGATTTTGAAGAGACAGACTTTTGAGCCATAAAATCGAAGAAATCTCTCTTGATATGTTCTGGAAGATTTTCCAGAAAATTATTTGGCTCCGCAGTACTGGCCTTCTTTGTTCTTTCTGCCTTGCTTTTCTCTTTCTTGTCCTTTTGGAAAATCACCTTTTCACCAGTGGTAAAAAATTGTTTGACAGCAGATTCAGCTCCAATATGATTTTGGAACTTAGCCCACCATTTAACTTTATAGACCCTTGTCAAGGAGAAAGGAGTAGGACCTGGAAAGATTTTCTCAAAATTGAAATCCCAGGAAAAAATCAAAGGGACTTTGAACTCCGCATGGAACATGATGAATTTTTGGAAATTTTTTAAAGTAGAATATTCAGCAAATGTATGAAACCCTTGTTGAACATCAGAGGGAAGAATTTGGATTGAAGATCCCATTTTCCTCCACCAATCAGAGAACCAAACAGGGAACTATTTTTCACAATTATGATGAAAGCTTATGAACCAAGAGTGATTATAATATCTCAATAAGAAAGCTCTGAACCAAGCATTCTTATAATCGATATAATTGTACCCTTGAGCAGGGTGGTTAAAATTTTTGAATTCATTGAGGCCACCAAAAGTGGTTGTGGTAAGGACTCTTTTGATAATACATTTTGAATACTCAATTTCTTTGGATCTATTGTAAATATAAGTTATTTCAACTGAGTCAGAGTCAATTAGAATAAACTCATAGTACTTCTGATCTTTTAAACAATCATCAGATTCCCAGAGTTGGGAAGTATTTGAAAACCGGTTCCTTATGAAATCAATTTGAGAGGGTTTGGCAGGAAACTCAGAGAAAGGAGTCGTCCCACAATCTTCATGCCATTCTTTAGAGAAGTACTTGAACTGATCAGGCATGTTAGGTATTTGAATATTAGTGGATTTTGGAATGTTTGAGGTAAGAACAGTTTTATAAGGTATTTCAAGGGCGTTTTGAAGAGGGGAAAACCTGTTAGAGAGAATTTGATTGGGTTTTAGAGGAATCGTCGGGGTCAAGGAAGAGATCAGGGCTTTTGAGGCTGCTTTTGAAGGGAAGACTTCATAGTCTTTGATACTTTGTCTTTTGGATGTCCTAGAGTCTGTCATTGTGACCTTGAAGAAATTCTCTAGTTAGAAAATCAGGTAGAGAATTGTTTTCTCATCTAATGAACTCAATTTCAAAATCAAATACGGATAAAATGGCTTGCCATCTGGCAAAAATGTGTTTTGAAACAATATTTTGGACATCTTTGGTAAGGACTTCTTTTGCGGATTTGCAATCAATCCTTATTAAGAATTTTTTGTTGTAGAGGTCATCTTGGAATTTTTGAATGCATAAAACAATGGATAAGATTTCTTTTTTAATAACGAAATAATTTATTTGTGCATTATTCCAGATACCCGAATGGTACCTGACAAGGTTTTCTTTTGAATCTATTCTTTGTTTTAAAATTCCTCCATAACCAATGTTTGAAGCGTCTGTTTCAATGATAAAAATGGCTTCTGGATTGGGGATGCCAAGACATGGAAGAGTCTTGACTTGTTGTTTGATAGTTTTGACAACTTTGGTATGTTCTTCTGTCCAATCAGAGGGGTTTTTCTTAAGCCTTTGATAAAGAGGTTTACAAGTTTGTCAAAGGTTGGGAAAGAAGTCTGAGATGTAGTTCAAACATCCTAAGAACCTTTGTAATTGGGTTCTATCTCTAATTTCATCAGGAAATTTGTCTGTGAAGATAATAGACCTACTGATGGGTCTAAAGGTCCCTTTGTCAATCTCGTAACCTAGGAACCTAACATTAGTTTGAAAGAGTTTCATCTTCGGGGTGGAGATGACTAAACCATTTTTCTCCATAGTCTTGAGGAAAATTCCTAAATGCCTTATGTGTTGATCAAGATCTTGAGAAAATACGAGAACATCGTCAATATATACAATGCAGAATTGACTATATGGATTTAGAATGTCATTCATGATCTTTTGGAATTCAGAGGGGGCATTTTTTAAACCAAAGGGCATTACATTCCATTCATAATGTCCAAAGGGAACTGTGAAAGCTGTCTTATATCTATCTTTCTCAGCAATTTGAATTTGCCAGAATCCTGACTTAAGATCGAATTTGGAGAATATTTTGGAACTATAAAGTCTATTTATGAGGTCTCTCTTATTTGGGATTGGATGTCTAATCCATTGTAAAACCGCATTGAGAGGTTTGTAATTAATAACCAGTCTGGGAGTTCCTCTTTCTAATTCTGTCTGTTTCATAACATAAAAAGCTGAACAGCTCAATGGAGAATTTGAAGGCCTAATAAGGTTCTTATCTAATAAGTCTTTAATTTCTTTCTTACAAACTTCAAGAAGTTCTTGGTTCATTTGAATGGGCCTAGATTTCGTAGAAATTTTACTTTCATGAAAATCTTCTTCATAAGGTAAATAAATCACATGATGTTTTCTTTCCCAGAAAGCATTGGGGACTCATTACAAACCTTTTGGATAAAATTGTTTTCTATTTCTTTGATTTTTGAGGTAAAATCAGGAGTTTCGAGCTGCTCTTTAATCCTTTGGAAAGGAATTTCTTCTTTTAGGTAGCTTATTTGTTTTTATTTTTGGGTTATCTTATTGATCTGTCTAAAAATAGAGCTATTTTGAAGATTAAGGATTTCTTGTTTTAGAATAGGATAAATGAATTTAAATTTTATCCTCCTTCCCTGGACATTGGTAGTGATGCCATTATCATCGACACGGAAGGGATAGATTTGAGTTAGGAAGGGTGTTCCTAGAATCATATTATAAGTGATATCTTCAACAATTGTGAAAATATTTTTGAAACAATATCCTTCATTACAGATATGGGCTTTGGAGAGTTTGTATCTAATTCTCAAAGGGTTATTATTGGATGTATAAAGTTTTTCTTTGGTTTTATCGCAATATTTGGTCGGAACAATTCCTTCTCTGATTATGTTATGATCAACTCCTGAGTCAACCAAAGCCATAATATTAGTTTTGAAATCATTTATAACAAGAGTTATGTTAACATGCCATTTTTGATAAATTACCTCTTGGATGACTTTTATGGAATTATTTGCTGAATTTTGTTCTGGATTTTCCCAATTATTCACTTCTGCATTATTCTCAATAACAGAAAGTCTTGTTTCAAACTCAAAATTCTTTTCTTTTAGTCCATAAAATTATTTATTAATTTGTTTCTTAAGATTGTTAATCTCACTCTGGAGATCTTTCGTCGTTATTTATTTTGATATACTTTGATAAGGATATTTATCCCATAGTTTGTTTAAACTAAATTGTTCCTTTATATTAATATTTTTGGAAGTAGAAGGTTCCTCAAGAATTAAGTCTTTTAACTTATTAAGATATTCATCCCTCGTTTCAGTGTCAGGAATTTTGTGGACGAGATCAAGAATAGCTTCTTTATTTTCTTTGGAAATGACATTGATGCAAACTTTGCAAATATCTTTTTCATTTTCAACACTACTATGGTAATTACTACTTTCAGAAATGTTTTGAATTTCTTTAATCTAAGACTCACTTCCTGAGTTTGAGGAATAATTTTCTTCTCTTAACATGTTATTAATTTGTTTACTTAATAACCTGATGTTTTTCTTCTTTTTCTTCCAACATTGGTCTTCAGTGTGGCAAGATTTTTTGCAATACCAACATTTTATTTCATTTCTATCTTTATTATTAGTTGGTTTGAATTTTCTTATAGGCCTTGTTCTTCTAAAATTACCTTGGGGTGGTTTGTAATTATCTTGCCTTTGCGATTCTTTTTTAAATTTTCTAGTTTTCTTTTTTATCTTAGAAGAAGGGGCTTCAATTTTTTCGATCCCGAACATTTCACAGAAACATCCTAATTCATTTTTCTCCTTTTGTTTGTCTTTCCTATATTTGTTCTGTATTTTTATTTCCATACAAAGAGCTAGCCCTTCTTTTTTGACAAAAGCAAATAATTGGCCAAACGTTATATTTTTGAAAGGGATGTTTTCAGAGTTAATATCATCTTTGAGTTTTTGTATTATTCTTTCGCTAAAAAGTTTAGGTAATCCTGCTATGAATCTTTCTTCCCAGAAGGCTTGATTACAATCACTTCTTTTGAGGACATGAGTTAAAAAGACATCTTTGTACCATCTGTAATCAGATAAGGAAGGACACCTAAGATTGTTTAAAACCATAGAAGAGCTATTATACTCTTCCCTAGGATTTCCTACGAAATACATAGAAATGGTGACAACAAGAAAGTCACAAGCATCGCTTGCCTCTCGTATATCTCCATCTTGATCTTCAATATTAACAACATGATTAAGTATTTCTTCTTTGCTTTCCAAACTTAAAGCGTTATCCCACCAAGTACATAAATATGCACACTCTCTATAAACAAAATATGCACACAACACATACCAAAAATAAACTTATGTCACACACAATAAACACAGTATACACAAAATATAATCGCATTGGACACTCACTATATATACAAAATACAAAATCTACACATAAAATACGCACACAACAACGTAATACACACGCTATACACAAAGTATTAACACAAAATACACATTGAATAAACTATAAAGTAAACAAACGGACTCAATACACTGAACACAAAACACACACATTATACACAAAGTATAAAAATATAGAACATTTACATATGGGACACATAACACACGAGACACAATATACATAAAATACATGCACTGTACACAAAATATACACAAAACACATATACACATAACACAAAATATATACTACATGGCACATAATATACACACTATACACAATATAAACAAGCCAAATTACAAATGAAACACACACACTATAAAAAAAACTACATGCACTACAAACACACAACTCAAAACATTGCAACTATACACAGACCATATAAACTTATACACAAAACACACACACACAAAATACATACACTACATATACTATACACAAAATAGACACATTATACACACCTTAGACATTTTACAAGAAAAAGCAGACAACACACTACACAAAACACACTGACGCACTACACAAAATACACACGTACAGAAAATATACGCATAGCACACACTATATCCAAACTATAAAAAATACATAATCTAGACACACGTTATACATAAAATGAAAGCACAATACACACACATAATTTAACATGAAAACAAACATCATATACACACACTACGTACATTGCACATAATACACACGCTATACACAATATATAAACACAAACTATATACACAAAATACACACAATCACGTTGCACACACACACTATGCACACAATTACATTGCACACACTGCACATATTACTCTAAATCCTAAACAAAATACGCATTACGCACTATATACAAGATGCACAGAATACACATTGTTTACACACAATACCCACGCTATACTCAAAACACATATACTTCACATACTATAAAAAAACAAACAAACAAAATAAACTATATACAAAATACGCAGACTATACACACTAAACACAAAATACACACACTAAACATTATACTCAAAATACAAACATCTACACATACAAAATACGCACCGTACATACGCAACAAAAAACACACACACTATTCAGAAATATACAAGTATTATAAAATACATGTGCATAGCACACTTAAACACACATTTTACAAAAAATACACGCATTAGACACACACTATACACACAATACACATTGCATAAATTATAAACAAAACAAACGGACTAAATACACTATACACAAAACAGACTCACTAGAGAAAGTATACACAAAATACACACACTACTCACAGTATACACTGCGCATAAAACACACACATAGTACAAATTATATACACTAAATACATACACTATACACAAAATACAAGCATTAGCCATGCACAAAAAAAATACGCACTGCACACAAAATGTAATAGCCGAGACTTAGATTTCTCGGGAGTTATGAAATAAAATACTAGGACAAATGAAAGAGTATTTCTATTTCTTGAAAAAGGGTACAATTTTCAGAATCTCAAACTAAGTTACAATCTTTGACAATGAAAATAAAAGTCGAGCTACACTACTACATTTAGAAATCCCTAAGGGCTACTTTGGCCTTCGTCATCGGGCCGTCTCGGCCCCAGATTTTTCAAACGAGCCGGGAGGGCGAGACCACGAGGGAAGACAGCCTCGTTGGCCAGTCGCAACTCCTGCCAAAGCACACGAAAGAGAACTAGTTGCATGAATAGAGACTGTTGGTGGATTGTGATAGCTCGGCACCAAGCTCAGCAGTTCGCCACCAAGCTCGGCAGTTCGGCAGGGAGCTCAGCAGTTCGGTACCAAGCTCGGCAGTTCGGCACCAAGCTCGGCAACTCCGTGATCTGGAGAGAAAGATCAAAACATGAAGAAGAGCTCGGCTGTTATGACAACTCGTTTCAACAGCCGTTAGATCTCCTCAATTGTTTACAGAGACAACAAGAGAAGTGTATTAAGAAAGGGAAGGGGAAACAATACCTTTCAGAAATGTGAGTGAGTGTTGGATCGAAAGAGGCAAACTCCAGCCAGTAGGCTCCCCTCCAGCTAATACTCTGCAAAAGAAGACAAAATTCATGAATGAATCAGAGTACAAGGCAGCACAAAACACCAAAATCAGTTAAAGGATGCTGCAAGGTCAGCCAACACTCAGCCTCTGCAGCTTTCAGTTACAAGATATGTGTTTATATACACATTCTAAGCCCCTCGGTTACTATACCACACCACAACACCTTCCACTTAGTAGCAAAGTAACAAGCTAAAGAGAGGGAGGGAGAACCGAGAGAAAGCGGAAGGAATCGAGCAAGAGTAAGAGCAGCCTCACTCAGCAATCACAAGAGGTAAATCCTCCAAACCATACTAGCATCATGTAGTACACAGTAGATAGCCAAGAATGAGAACTTAGGAACACATGAGCTCAAGAACATAGGAGTATGCCTTAGAACCCCACATCAGAACATAATCAGTAACATAGAAACGGCTACCGCTGGCTCAACCCCTCCATGAAATCAAATCAATCATAGCAGAATGTAAGAAAATCCCCTAATGCTCAAGTCACAGTATCTTTTTCGCAAGCTTCACTTAACAACACTAGAAAGTTTTAAACAAGAAACTTAGCTTTGGAGGGAGAATGGCTCTGGCCGAGGTGCCGTGCTGCCAGAGGCGGAAACGCTAGACGAGAGGCAGCGACCCGACGGCGGGGTGTCAAGAGCGGTGGCGAGCCGAGACAGCAGGCGATCCCGGCGTGCAGTAACGGCAACGGACCCTACCGTGTTCAGCCTAACCCCTGCGAACAGCGACGGCATAAGCCTCGCGAAGCTGGATGCCTCCCCACTTCCCTTCACTGGCGAGAACGAGACGGAGCCGATGGATGGGAGCACGGCAAGACTCGCCGTGGTTGGAAGGGACCGACGCGGCGAGGATATTCCCAAACCAGGGAGAGAGTTCGCCCTTGCAGGGATGAGCGAGGGTGAGACAACGCGTCGCGCGTCATCGGACCTCCGCCGGAGCTGGAGCTTCGCGGAGGGAGCGGACGTCGAAGAAACTAGGGCTTTCTCAATTTGGGGTTTTAATTTCGGAGAAAGGAGGAAATGAAGAATGGGGAAAAGCCGATGGAATCGGCTGGTTGAGGAAGGGAGTATGTTTTTTTTGGGCCTTTCCACTATTCATCTTTTGGGCCGAGATTAAATGAGCGGGCCGAAAGTTAAGGCTGGGCCAGAATAATCAGTTCCAACCGAGCCCGGGAATTTAATTACTTGGACCCGGATTCTTTTGTTGAAATCTTTAGTTAATTCCAAGAATTTATGGTATTAAATTCCTAAGCTACGGAAGAAAATGAAAAGAATGTTCGCCGTGATAAAATAAAGGCCAATAAATAATTAAGCGAACTCTTAGCCCGGAAAGTATTTTAAGATATTTAAATTAATGCGGGAAATAGTTTTCGGCCAGTTTCCGAATAAATTAAATCGCAGATTTAATTAGGAATTAAGATTTCCTAATTTTAGAAGAAAGGAAATAAAATAATAAAGGAGCACGCTTAGGCATGCATTCATGCAAAATCAGTAAATTTTTTAAGCCTAATTCAAATATACGAATTTTTGTAAAGGAACGTCGTCGCTCGACGCATAATCTCAGAACAGGGAAGCACCTTTTTTGCAAGAGTTAAGCAATTGAGGTGTGGGCTTCTTTCCTTTTTATTTACAGAACTTTATGAGAATAAGTGTGAATATTTGAATGAGTTGTCATGCCATATTTTATTTTGTGATTGCCATTCATGGTTAAATCGAATTCGGGTCCCAGTAGGTCAGTAAATCCTACTCGGACTAGTGTACACGTAGGGACCGTGAGCTAGCGCTAGGTTGGCCGGTCCGTGGGTCGTGAGCTAGCGCCAGGTTGGCCGGCCCAGTGATCGTGGAATGTGGCCACATTCCCGATTCACACAGCTTGATATGGTATATCATCAGAAAGTTAAAAGACTGCAGTCTATTTCAGAAAGAAATAACAGATTTTAGTGACCGGGACTTATTTTCAGAAAAACCCCGCGTTCACTCAGTTTGGCTGACAACTAAAAGAAATAGTTTTCGGCATAAGCCACTGAGTATACAAAATACTCAGCCCTGTATGTTGTTTTCCTTAATGTGTAGGTTGATCGATCGGCAGAGGAGGTGTTGGGACTGAAGATAAATTAAAAGAAGGGTAGCTAGTGTAGTATGTCTCCATACATGTTATACTTGTGTTGGAACTCTTCCGCTGCATAGTCCTAGCTTTGTCTCAGTAAAGACAATGTCCCGCATTTCACTCTGATTTAATAACTTGCTATCTTGATGACTTTTAGACAGTATTTTCCTTAATTTCAGTAATTATGATGATGTGTTGAGACAGTTTAGTATTTTTAGTCGCGAAATAGCTGCGCTTTCTTTGACTAGGAAGATGTGGTCGTGACACAAAATGTGTAACACACTGCTTACATTATAAAAAATTACAAATAGCTACACAAACATATATAAACAAAAGACTAACCTTATGTACAAGTACATAAATATGCACACACTCTGTAAACAAAATATGCACACAACACATACCAAAAATAAACATATGGCACACAAAATAAACACAGTATACACAAAATATACGCATTGGACACTCACTATATATACAAAATACAAAATCTACACATAAAATACGCACACAACAACGTAATACACACGCTATACACAAAGTATTAACACAAAATACACATTGAACACACTATAAATTAAACAAACGGACTCAATACACTAAACACAAAACACACACATTATACACTAAACACAAAACACACACATTAAACAAGCCAAATTACAAATGAAACACACACACTATAAAAAAAACTACATGCACTACAAACACACAACTCAAAACATTGCAACTATACACAGACCAAATAAACTTATACACAAAACAAACACATACACACACACAATACATACACTACACATACTATACACAAAATAGACACATTATACACACCTTAGACATTTTACAAGAAAAAGCAGACAACACACTACACAAAACACACACTGACGCACTACACAAAATACACACGTACAGAAAATATACTCATAGCACACACTATAACCAAACTATAAAAAAATACAGACACTAGACACATGTTATACACAAAATAAAAGCACAATACACACACATAACTTAACACGAAAACAAACTGCATATACACACACTACGTACATTGCACATAATACACACGCTATACACGATATATAAACACAAACTATATACACAAAATACACACAATCACGTTGCACACACACACTATGCACACAATTACATTGCACACACTGCACATATTACTCTAAATCCTAAACAAAATACGCATTACGCACTATATACAAGATGCACAGAATACACATTGTTTACACACAATACCCACGCTATACTCAAAACACATATACTTCACATACTATAAAAAAACAAACAAACAAAATAAACTATATACAAAATACGCAGACTATACACACTAAACACAAAATACACACACTAAACATTATACTCAAAATACAAACATCTACACAAACAAAATACGCACCGTACATACGCAACAAAAAACACACACACTATTCAGAAATATACAAGTATTATAAAATACATGTGCATAGCACACTTAAACACACATTATACAAAAAATACACGCATTAGACACACACTATACACACAATACACATTGCATAAATTATAAACAAAACAAACGGACTAAATACACTATACACAAAACAGACTCACTAGAGAAAGTATACACAAAATACACACACTACTCACAGTATACACTGCGCATAAAACACACACATAGTACAAATTATATAAACTATATACATACACTATACACAAAATACAAGCATTAGCCATGCACAAAAAAAATACGCACTGCACACAAAATGTGTAACACACTGCTTACATTATAAAAAATTACAAATAGCTACACAAACATATATAAACAAAAGACTAACCTTATGTACAAGTACATAAATATGCACACACTCTGTAAACAAAATATGCACACAACACATACCAAAAATAAACATATGGCACACACAATAAACACAGTATACACAAAATATACGCATTGGACACTCACTATATATACAAAATACAAAATCTACACATAAAATACGCACACAACAACGTAATACACACGCTATACACAAAGTATTAACACAAAATACACATTGAACACACTATAAATTAAACAAACGGACTCAATACACTAAACACAAAACACACACATTATACACTAAACACAAAACACACACATTAAACAAGCCAAATTACAAATGAAACACACACACTATAAAAAAAACTACATGCACTACAAACACACAACTCAAAACATTGCAACTATACACAGACCAAATAAACTTATACACAAAACAAACACACACACACACAATACATACACTACACATACTATACACAAAATAGACACATTATACACACCTTAGACATTTTACAAGAAAAAGCAGACAACACACTACACAAAACACACACTGACGCACTACACAAAATACACACGTACAGAAAATATACTCATAGCACACACTATAACCAAACTATAAAAAAATACAGACACTAGACACATGTTATACACAAAATAAAAGCACAATACACACACATAACTTAACACGAAAACAAACTGCATATACACACACTACGTACATTGCACATAATACACACGCTATACACGATATATAAACACAAACTATATACACAAAATACACACAATCACGTTGCACACACACACTATGCACACAATTACATTGCACACACTGCACATATTACTCTAAATCCTAAACAAAATACGCATTACGCACTATATACAAGATGCACAGAATACACATTGTTTACACACAATACCCACGCTATACTCAAAACACATATACTTCACATACTATAAAAAAACAAACAAACAAAATAAACTATATACAAAATACGCAGACTATACACACTAAACACAAAATACACACACTAAACATTATACTCAAAATACAAACATCTACACATACAAAATACGCACCGTACATACGCAACAAAAAACACACACACTATTCAGAAATATACAAGTATTATAAAATACATGTGCATAGCACACTTAAACACACATTATACAAAAAATACATGCATTAGACACACACTATACACACACTATACACACAATACACATTGCATAAATTATAAACAAAACAAACGGACTAAATACACTATACACAAAACAGACTCACTAGAGAAAGTATACACAAAATACACACACTACTCACAGTATACACTGCGCATACTACACACTACATAGTACAAATTATACACACTATATACATACACTATACACAAAATACAAGCATTAGCCATGCACAAAAAAAATACGCACTGCACACAAAATGTGTAACACACTGCTTACATTATAAAAAATTACAAATAGCTACACAAACATATATAAACAAAAGACTAACCTTATGTACAAGTACATAAATATGCACACACTCTGTAAACAAAATATGCACACAACACATACCAAAAATAAACATATGGCACACACAATAAACACAGTATACACAAAATATACGCATTGGACACTCACTATATATACAAAATACAAAATCTACACATAAAATACGCACACAACAACGTAATACACACGCTATACACAAAGTATTAACACAAAATACACATTGAACACACTATAAATTAAACAAACGGACTCAATACACTAAACACAAAACACACACATTATACACTAAACACAAAACACACACATTAAACAAGCCAAATTACAAATGAAACACACACACTATAAAAAAAACTACATGCACTACAAACACACAACTCAAAACATTGCAACTATACACAGACCAAATAAACTTATACACAAAACAAACACACACACACACAATACATACACTACACATACTATACACAAAATAGACACATTATACACACCTTAGACATTTTACAAGAAAAAGCAGACAACACACTACACAAAACACACACTGACGCACTACACAAAATACACACGTACAGAAAATATACTCATAGCACACACTATAACCAAACTATAAAAAAATACAGACACTAGACACATGTTATACACAAAATAAAAGCACAATACACACACATAACTTAACACGAAAACAAACTGCATATACACACACTACGTACATTGCACATAATACACACGCTATACACGATATATAAACACAAACTATATACACAAAATACACACAATCACGTTGCACACACACACTATGCACACAATTACATTGCACACACTGCACATATTACTCTAAATCCTAAACAAAATACGCATTACGCACTATATACAAGATGCACAGAATACACATTGTTTACACACAATACCCACGCTATACTCAAAACACATATACTTCACATACTATAAAAAAACAAACAAACAAAATAAACTATATACAAAATACACAGACTATACACACTAAACACAAAATACACACACTAAACATTATACTCAAAATACAAACATCTACACATACAAAATACGCACCGTACATACGCAACAAAAAACACACACACTATTCAGAAATATACAAGTATTATAAAATACATGTGCATAGCACACTTAAACACACATTATACAAAAAATACATGCATTAGACACACACTATACAAACACTATACACACAATACACATTGCATAAATTATAAACAAAACAAACGGACTAAATACACTATACACAAAACAGACTCACTAGAGAAAGTATACACAAAATACACACACTACTCACAGTATACACTGCGCATACTACACACTACATAGTACAAATTATACACACTATATACATACACTATACACAAAATACAAGCATTAGCCATGCACAAAAAAAATACGCACTGCACACAAAATGTGTAACACACTGCTTACATTATAAAAAATTACAAATAGCTACACAAACATATATAAACAAAAGACTAACCTTATGTACAAGTACATAAATATGCACACACTCTGTAAACAAAATATGCACACAACACATACCAAAAATAAACATATGGCACACACAATAAACACAGTATACACAAAATATACGCATTGGACACTCACTATATATACAAAATACAAAATCTACACATAAAATACGCACACAACAACGTAATACACACGCTATACACAAAGTATTAACACAAAATACACATTGAACACACTATAAATTAAACAAACGGACTCAATACACTAAACACAAAACACACACATTATACACTAAACACAAAACACACACATTAAACAAGCCAAATTACAAATGAAACACACACACTATAAAAAAAACTACATGCACTACAAACACACAACTCAAAACATTGCAACTATACACAGACCAAATAAACTTATACACAAAACAAACACACACACACACAATACATACACTACACATACTATACACAAAATAGACACATTATACACACCTTAGACATTTTACAAGAAAAAGCAGACAACACACTACACAAAACACACACTGACGCACTACACAAAATACACACGTACAGAAAATATACTCATAGCACACACTATAACCAAACTATAAAAAAATACAGACACTAGACACATGTTATACACAAAATAAAAGCACAATACACACACATAACTTAACACGAAAACAAACTGCATATACACACACTACGTACATTGCACATAATACACACGCTATACACGATATATAAACACAAACTATATACACAAAATACACACAATCACGTTGCACACACACACTATGCACACAATTACATTGCACACACTGCACATATTACTCTAAATCCTAAACAAAATACGCATTACGCACTATATACAAGATGCACAGAATACACATTGTTTACACACAATACCCACGCTATACTCAAAACACATATACTTCACATACTATAAAAAAACAAACAAACAAAATAAACTATATACAAAATACGCAGACTATACACACTAAACACAAAATACACACACTAAACATTATACTCAAAATACAAACATCTACACATACAAAATACGCACCGTACATACGCAACAAAAAACACACACACTATTCAGAAATATACAAGTATTATAAAATACATGTGCATAGCACACTTAAACACACATTATACAAAAAATACATGCATTAGACACACACTATACAAACACTATACACACAATACACATTGCATAAATTATAAACAAAACAAACGGACTAAATACACTATACACAAAACAGACTCACTAGAGAAAGTATACACAAAATACACACACTACTCACAGTATACACTGCGCATACTACACACTACATAGTACAAATTATACACACTATATACATACACTATACACAAAATACAAGCATTAGCCATGCACAAAAAAATACGCACTGCACACAAAATGTGTAACACACTGCTTACATTATAAAAAATTACAAATAGCTACACAAACATATATAAACAAAAGACTAACCTTATGTACAAGTACATAAATATGCACACACTCTGTAAACAAAATATGCACACAACACATACCAAAAATAAACATATGGCACACACAATAAACACAGTATACACAAAATATACGCATTGGACACTCACTATATATACAAAATACAAAATCTACACATAAAATACGCACACAACAACGTAATACACACGCTATACACAAAGTATTAACACAAAATACACATTGAACACACTATAAATTAAACAAACGGACTCAATACACTAAACACAAAACACACACATTATACACTAAACACAAAACACACACATTAAACAAGCCAAATTACAAATGAAACACACACACTATAAAAAAAACTACATGCACTACAAACACACAACTCAAAACATTGCAACTATACACAGACCAAATAAACTTATACACAAAACAAACACACACACACACAATACATACACTACACATACTATACACAAAATAGACACATTATACACACCTTAGACATTTTACAAGAAAAAGCAGACAACACACTACACAAAACACACACTGACGCACTACACAAAATACACACGTACAGAAAATATACTCATAGCACACACTATAACCAAACTATAAAAAAATACAGACACTAGACACATGTTATACACAAAATAAAAGCACAATACACACACATAACTTAACACGAAAACAAACTGCATATACACACACTACGTACATTGCACATAATACACACGCTATACACGATATATAAACACAAACTATATACACAAAATACACACAATCACGTTGCACACACACACTATGCACACAATTACATTGCACACACTGCACATATTACTCTAAATCCTAAACAAAATACGCATTACGCACTATATACAAGATGCACAGAATACACATTGTTTACACACAATACCCACGCTATACTCAAAACACATATACTTCACATACTATAAAAAAACAAACAAACAAAATAAACTATATACAAAATACGCAGACTATACACACTAAACACAAAATACACACACTAAACATTATACTCAAAATACAAACATCTACACATACAAAATACGCACCGTACATACGCAACAAAAAACACACACACTATTCAGAAATATACAAGTATTATAAAATACATGTGCATAGCACACTTAAACACACATTATACAAAAAATACATGCATTAGACACACACTATACAAACACTATACACACAATACACATTGCATAAATTATAAACAAAACAAACGGACTAAATACACTATACACAAAACAGACTCACTAGAGAAAGTATACACAAAATACACACACTACTCACAGTATACACTGCGCATACTACACACTACATAGTACAAATTATACACACTATATACATACACTATACACAAAATACAAGCATTAGCCATGCACAAAAAAAATACGCACTGCACACAAAATGTGTAACACACTGCTTACATTATAAAAAATTACAAATAGCTACACAAACATATATAAACAAAAGACTAACCTTATGTACAAGTACATAAATATGCACACACTCTGTAAACAAAATATGCACACAACACATACCAAAAATAAACATATGGCACACACAATAAACACAGTATACACAAAATATACGCATTGGACACTCACTATATATACAAAATACAAAATCTACACATAAAATACGCACACAACAACGTAATACACACGCTATACACAAAGTATTAACACAAAATACACATTGAACACACTATAAATTAAACAAACGGACTCAATACACTAAACACAAAACACACACATTATACACTAAACACAAAACACACACATTAAACAAGCCAAATTACAAATGAAACACACACTATAAAAAAAACTACATGCACTACAAACACACAACTCAAAACATTGCAACTATACACAGACCAAATAAACTTATACACAAAACAAACACACACACACACAATACATACACTACACATACTATACACAAAATAGACACATTATACACACCTTAGACATTTTACAAGAAAAAGCAGACAACACACTACACAAAACACACACTGACGCACTACACAAAATACACACGTACAGAAAATATACTCATAGCACACACTATAACCAAACTATAAAAAAATACAGACACTAGACACATGTTATACACAAAATAAAAGCACAATACACACACATAACTTAACACGAAAACAAACTGCATATACACACACTACGTACATTGCACATAATACACACGCTATACACGATATATAAACACAAACTATATACACAAAATACACACAATCACGTTGCACACACACACTATGCACACAATTACATTGCACACACTGCACATATTACTCTAAATCCTAAACAAAATACGCATTACGCACTATATACAAGATGCACAGAATACACATTGTTTACACACAATACCCACGCTATACTCAAAACACATATACTTCACATACTATAAAAAAACAAACAAACAAAATAAACTATATACAAAATACGCAGACTATACACACTAAACACAAAATACACACACTAAACATTATACTCAAAATACAAACATCTACACATACAAAATACGCACCGTACATACGCAACAAAAAACACACACACTATTCAGAAATATACAAGTATTATAAAATACATGTGCATAGCACACTTAAACACACATTATACAAAAAATACATGCATTAGACACACACTATACACACTATACACACAATACACATTGCATAAATTATAAACAAAACAAACGGACTAAATACACTATACACAAAACAGACTCACTAGAGAAAGTATACACAAAATACACACACCACTCACAGTATACACTGCGCATACTACACACTACATAGTACAAATTATACACACTATATACATACACTATACACAAAATACAAGCATTAGCCATGCACAAAAAAAATACGCACTGCACACAAAATGTGTAACACACTACTTACATTATAAAAAAATACAAATAGCTACACAAACATATATAACAAAAGACTAACATTATGTACAAGTACATAAATATGCACACAACACATACCAAAAATAAACATATGGCGCACACAATAAACACAGTATACACAAAATATAATCGCATTGGACACTCACTGTATATACAAAATACAAAATCTACACATAAAATACGCACACAACAACATAATACACACGCTATACACAAAGTATTAACACAAAATACACATTGAACACACTATAAATTAAACAAACGGACTCAATACACTGAACACAAAACACACACATTATACACAAAGTATAAAAGTATAGAACATTTACATATGAGATACACAAAATATACACAAAACACATATACACATAACACAAAATAAATACTACATGGCACATAATATAGTATACACACAATATAAACAAGCCAACGTAATACACACGCTATACACAAAGTATTAACACAAAATACACATTATACACAAAGTATAAAAATATAGAACATTTACATATGGGACACATAACACACGAGACACAATATACACAAAATACATGCACTGTACACAAAATATACACAAAACACATATACACATAACACAAAATATATACTACATGGCACATAATATATACACTATACACACAATATAAACAAGCCAAATTACAAATGAAACACACACTATAAAAAAACTACATGCACTACAAACACACAACTCAAAACATTGCAACTATACACCGACCAAATAAACATATACACAAAACACACACACACACAAAATACATACACTACACATACTATACACAAAATAGACACATTATACACACCTTAGACATTTTACAAGAAAAAGCAGACAACACACTACACTAAACACACACTGACGCACTACACAAAATACACACGTACAGAAAATATACTCATAGCACACACTATAACCAAACTATAAAAAAATACAGACACTAGACACACGTTATACACAATAAAAGCACAATACACACACATAATTTAACACGAAAACAAACAGCATATACACGCACTACGTACATTGCACATAATACACACGCTATACACAATATATAAACACAAACTATATTCACAAAATACACACAATCACGTTGTACACACACACTATGCACACAATTACATTGCACACACTATACACACACTGCAATTACTACTCTAGATCCTAAACAAAATATGCATTACGCACTATATACAAGATACACAGAACACACATAGTTTACACACAATACCCATGCTATACTCAAAACACATATACTTCACATACTATAAAAAAACAAACAAACAAAATAAACTATACACAGAATACGCAGACTATACACACTAAACACAAAATACACACATTACACATTATACTCAAAATACAAACATCTACACATACAAAATACGCACCGTACAAACGCTACAAAAAAACACACACTATACACATATATACAAGTATTGTAAAATACATGTGCATATCACACTTAAAACACATTATACAAAAAATACACGCATTAGACACACACTATACACACAATACACATTGCATAAATTATAAACAAAACAAACGGACTAAATACACTATAAACAAAACAGACTCACTAGAGAAAGTATACACAAAATATACACACTACTCACTAGAGAAAGTATACACAAAATATACACACTACTCACAGTATATACACTGCGCATACTACACACTACATAGTACAAATTATACACACTATATACCTACACAATACTGAATGTGTAACACACTGCTTACATTATAAAAAAAAATACAAATAGTTACACAAACATATATAACAAAAGACTAACACTATGTACAAGTATATAAATATGCACACTCTATACACAAAATACGCACACAATACATATCGAAAAAAAAACATATGTCACACACAATAAACACAGTATACACAAAATATACGCATTGGACACTCACTATATATACAATATACAAAATACAAAATATACACATAAAATACGCACACAACAACGTAATACACACGCTATACACAAAGTATTAACACAAAATACACATTATACACAAAGTATAAAAATATAGAACATTTACATATGGGACACATAACACACGAGACACAATATACACAAAATACATGCACTGTACACAAAATATACACAAAACACATATACACAAAACACAAAATATATACTACATGGCACATAATATATACACTATACACACAATATAAACAAGCCAAATTACAAATGAAACACACACTATAAAAAAACTACATGCATTACAAACACACAACTCAAAACATTGCAACTATACACCGACCAAATAAACATATACACAAAACACACACACACACACAAAATACATACACTACACATACTATACATAAAATAGACACATTATACACACCTTAGACATTTTACAAGAAAAAGCAGACAACACACTACACAAAACACACACTGACGCACTGCACAAAATACACACGTACAGAAAATATACTCATAGCACACACTATAACCAAACTATAAAAAAATACAGACACTAGACACACGTTATACACAAAATAAAAGCACAATACACACACATAACTTAACACGAAAACAAACAGTATATACACACACTACGTACATTGCACATAATACACACGCTATATACAATATATAAACACAAACTATATTCACGCAATATACACAAAATACATGCACTGTACACAAAATATAAACAAAACACATATACACATAACACAAAATATATACTACATGGCACATAATATACACACTATACACACAATATAAACAAGCCAAATTACAAATGAAACACACAACTCAAAATTATACACTGCGCATACTACACACTACATAGTACAAATTATACACACTATATACCTACACAATACTGAATGTGTAACACACTGCTTACATTATAAAAAAAAAATACAAATAGTTACACAAACATATATAACAAAAGACTAACATTATGTACAAGTATATAAATATGCACACTCTATACACAAAATACGCACACAATACATATCGAAAAAAAAACATATGTCACACACAATAAACACAGTATACACAAAATATACGCATTGGACACTCACTATATATACAATATACAAAATACAAAATATACACATAAAATACGCACACAACAACGTAATACACACGCTATACACAAAGTATTAACACAAAATACACATTATACACAAAGTATAAAAATATAGAACATTTACATATGGGACACATAACACACGAGACACAATATACACAAAATACATGCACTGTACACAAAATATACACAAAACACATATACACATAACACAAAATATATACTACATGGCACATAATATATACACTATACACACAATATAAACAAGCCAAATTACAAATGAAACACACACTATAAAAAAAACTACATGCATTACAAACACACAACTCAAAACATTGCAACTATACACCGACCAAATAAACATATACACAAAACACACACACACACACAAAATACATACACTACACATACTATACATAAAATAGACACATTATACACACCTTAGACATTTTACAAGAAAAAGCAGACAACACACTACACAAAACACACACTGACGCACTGCACAAAATACACACGTACAGAAAATATACTCATAGCACACACTATAACCAAACTATAAAAAAATACAGACACTAGACACACGTTATACACAAAATAAAAGCACAATACACACACATAACTTAACACGAAAACAAACAGTATATACACACACTACGTACATTGCACATAATACACACGCTATATACAATATATAAACACAAACTATATTCACGCAATATACACAAAATACATGCACTGTACACAAAATATAAACAAAACACATATACACATAACACAAAATATATACTACATGGCACATAATATACACACTATACACACAATATAAACAAGCCAAATTACAAATGAAACACACAACTCAAAATTATACACTGCGCATACTACACACTACATAGTACAAATTATACACACTATATACCTACACAATACTGAATGTGTAACACACTGCTTACATTATAAAAAAAAATACAAATAGTTACACAAACATATATAACAAAAGACTAACATTATGTACAAGTATATAAATATGCACACTCTATACACAAAATACGCACACAACACATATCGAAAAAAAAACATATGTCACACACAATAAACACAGTATACACAAAATATACGCATTGGACACTCACTATATATACAATATACAAAATACAAAATATACACATAAAATACGCACACAACAACGTAATACACACGCTATACACAAAGTATTAACACAAAATACACATTATACACAAAGTATAAAAATATAGAACATTTACATATGGGACACATAACACACGAGACACAATATACACAAAATACATGCACTGTACACAAAATATACACAAAACACATATACACATAACACAAAATATATACTACATGGCACATAATATATACACTATACACACAATATAAACAAGCCAAATTACAAATGAAACACACACTATAAAAAAACTACATGCATTACAAACACACAACTCAAAACATTGCAACTATACACCGACCAAATAAACATATACACAAAACACACACACACACAAAATACATACACTACACATACTATACACAAAATAGACACATTATACACACCTTAGACATTTTACAAGAAAAAGCAGACAACACACTACACAAAACACACACTGACGCACTGCACAAAATACACACGTACAGAAAATATACTCATAGCACACACTATAACCAAACTATAAAAAAATACAGACACTAGACACACGTTATACACAAAATAAAAGCACAATACACACACATAACTTAACACGAAAACAAACAGTATATACACACACTACGTACATTGCACATAATACACACGCTATATACAATATATAAACACAAACTATATTCACGCAATATACACAAAATACATGCACTGTACACAAAATATAAACAAAACACATATACACATAACACAAAATATATACTACATGGCACATAATATACACACTATACACACAATATAAACAAGCCAAATTACAAATGAAACACACAACTCAAAATTATACACTGCGCATACTACACACTACATAGTACAAATTATACACACTATATACCTACACAATACTGAATGTGTAACACACTGCTTACATTATAAAAAAAAATACAAATAGTTACACAAACATATATAACAAAAGACTAACATTATGTACAAGTATATAAATATGCACACTCTATACACAAAATACGCACACAACACATATCGAAAAAAAAACATATGTCACACACAATAAACACAGTATACACAAAATATACGCATTGGACACTCACTATATATACAATATACAAAATACAAAATATACACATAAAATACGCACACAACAACGTAATACACACGCTATACACAAAGTATTAACACAAAATACACATTATACACAAAGTATAAAAATATAGAACATTTACATATGGGACACATAACACACGAGACACAATATACACAAAATACATGCACTGTACACAAAATATACACAAAACACATATACACATAACACAAAATATATACTACATGGCACATAATATATACACTATACACACAATATAAACAAGCCAAATTACAAATGAAACACACACTATAAAAAAAACTACATGCATTACAAACACACAACTCAAAACATTGCAACTATACACCGACCAAATAAACATATACACAAAACACACACACACACAAAATACATACACTACACATACTATACACAAAATAGACACATTATACACACCTTAGACATTTTACAAGAAAAAGCAGACAACACACTACACAAAACACACACTGACGCACTGCACAAAATACACACGTACAGAAAATATACTCATAGCACACACTATAACCAAACTATAAAAAAATACAGACACTAGACACACGTTATACACAAAATAAAAGCACAATACACACACATAACTTAACACGAAAACAAACAGTATATACACACACTACGTACATTGCACATAATACACACGCTATATACAATATATAAACACAAACTATATTCACGCAATATACACAAAATACATGCACTGTACACAAAATATAAACAAAACACATATACACATAACACAAAATATATACTACATGGCACATAATATACACACTATACACACAATATAAACAAGCCAAATTACAAATGAAACACACATTATAAAAAAACTACATGCACTACAAACACACAACTCAAAACATTGCAACTATACACAGATCAAATAAACATATACACAAAACACACAAACACACAAATTACATACACTACACATACTATACACAAAATAGACACATTATACACAACTTAGACATTTTACAAGAAAAAATAGAAAACACACTACACAAAACACACACTGACGCACTACACAAAATACACATGTACAGAAAATATACTCTAAGCACACACTATAACCAAACTATAAAAAAATACATACACTAGACACACGTTATACACAAAATAAAAGCACAATACACACACATAACTTAACACGAAAACAAACTGTATATACACACACTACGACATTGCACATAATACACACGCTATACACAATATATAAACACAAACTATATTCACAAAATACACACAATCACGTTGCACACACACACTATGCACACAATTACATTGCACACACTATACACACACTGCACTTACTACTCTAAATCCTAAACAAAATATGCAATACGCACTATATACAAGATACACAGAATACACATAGTTTACACACAATACCCACGCTATACTCAAAACACATATACTTCACATACTATAAAAAAACAAACAAACAAAATAAACTATACACAAAATACGCAGACTATACACACTAAACAAAAAATACACACACTAAACATTATACTCAAAATACAAACATCTACACATACAAAATACGCACCGTACATACGCTAAAAAAACACACACTATATAAAAATATACAAGTATTATAAAATACAGGTGCATAGCACACTTAAAACACATTATACAAAAAATACACGCATTAGACACACACTACACACACAATACACATTGCATAAATTATAAACAAAACAAACGGACTAAATACACTATACACAAAACATACTCACTAGAGAAAGTATACACAAAATACACACACTACTCACAGTATACACTGCGCATACTATACACTACATAGTACAAATTATACACACTATATACATACACTATACACAAAATATACAATTATTGTAAAATACATGTGCACACTTAAAACACATTATACAAAAAATACACGCATTAGACACACACTATACACACAATACACATTGCATAAATTATAAACAAAACAAACGGACTAAATACACTATACACAAAACAGATTCACTAGAGAAAGTATACACAAAATACACACACTACTCACAGTGTATACACTGCGCATACTACACACTACATAGTACAAATTATACACACTATATACCTACACAATACTGAATGTGTAACACACTGCTTACATTATAAAAAAAAATACAAATAGTTACACAAACATATATAACAAAAGACTAACACTATGTACAAGTATATAAATATGCACACTCTATACACAAAATACGCACACAACACATATCGAAAAAAAACATATGTCACACACAATAAACACAGTATACACAAAATATACGCATTGGACACTCACAATATATACAATATACAAAATACAAAATATACACATAAAATACGCACACAACAACGTAATACACACGCTATACACAAAGTATTAACACAAAATACACATTATACACAAAGTATAAAAATATAGAACATTTACATATGGGACACATAACACACGAGACACAATATACACAAAATACATGCACTGTACACAAAATATACACAAAACACATATACACATAACACAAAATATATACTACATGGCACATAATATATACACTATACACACAATATAAACAAGCCAAATTACAAATGAAACACACACTATAAAAAAACTACATGCACTACAAACACACAACTCAAAACATTGCAACTATACACCGACCAAATAAACATATACACAAAACACACACACACACAAAATACATACACTACACATACTATACACAAAATAGACACATTATACACACCTTAGACATTTTACAAGAAAAAGCAGACAACACACTACACAAAACACACACTGACGCACTGCACAAAATACACACGTACAGAAAATATACTCATAGCACACACTATAACCAAACTATAAAAAAATACAGACACTAGACACACGTTATACACAAAATAAAAGCACAATACACACACATAACTTAACACGAAAACAAACAGTATATACACACACTACGTACATTGCACATAATACACACGCTATATACAATATATAAACACAAACTATATTCACGCAATATACACAAAATACATGCACTGTACACAAAATATACACAAAACACATATACACATAACACAAAATATATACTACATGGCACATAATATACACACTATACACACAATATAAACAAGCCAAATTACAAATGAAACACACACTATAAAAAAACTACATGCACTACAAACACACAACTCAAAACATTGCAACTATACACAGATCAAATAAACATATACACAAAACACACAAACACACAAAATACATACACTACACATACTATACACAAAATAGACACATTATACACAACTTAGACATTTTACAAGAAAAAATAGACAACACACTACACAAAACACACACTGATGCACTACACAAAATACACACGTACAGAAAATATACTCTAAGCACACACTATAACCAAACTATAAAAAAATACATACACTAGACACACGTTATACACAAAATAAAAGCACAATACACACACATAACTTAACACGAAAACAAACTGTATATACACACACTACGTACATTGCACATAATATACACGCTATACACAATATATAAACACAAACTATATTCACAAAATACACACAATCACGTTGCACACACACACTATGCACACAATTACATTGCACATACTATACACACACTGCACTTACTACTCTAAATCCTAAACAAAATATGCAATACGCACTATATACAAGATACACAGAATACACATAGTGTACACACAATACCCACGCTATACTCAAAACACATATACTTCACATACTATAAAAAAACAAACAAACAAAATAAACTATACACAAAATACGCAGACTATACACACTAAACAAAAAATACACACACTAAACATTATACTCAAAATACAAACATCTACACATACAAAATACGCACCGTACATACGCTAAAAAAACACACACTATACAAAAATATACAAGTATTATAAAATACATGTGCATAGCACACTTAAAACACATTATACAAAAAATACACGCATTAGACACACACTACACACACAATACACATTGCATAAATTATAAACAAAACAAACGGACTAAATACACTATACACAAAACAGACTCACTAGAGAAAGTATACACAAAATACACACACTACTCACAATATACACTGCGCATACTACACACTACATAGTACAAATTATACACACTACATACATTCACTATACACAAAATACAAGCATTAGCCATGCACAAAAAAAATACGCACTGCACACAATACTGAATGTGTAACATACTGCTTACATTATAAAAAAAATACAAATAGCTACACAAACATATATAACAAAAGACTAACACTATGTACAAGTATATAAATATGCACACTCTATACACAAAATATGCACACAACACATAAAAAAAACATGTCACACACAATAAACACAGTATACACAAAATATACGCATTGGACACTCACTATATATACAAAAATACAAAATATACACATAAAATACGCACACAACAATGTAATACACACGCTATACACAAAGTATTAACACAAAATACGCATTGAACACACTATAAATTAAACAAACGGACTCAATACACTGAACACAAAACACACACATTATACACAAAGTATAAAAATATAGAACATTTACATATGGGACACATAACACACGAGACACAATATACACAAAATACATGCACTGTACACAAAATATACACAAAACACATATACACAACACAAAATATATACTACATGGTACATAATATACACACTATACACACTATATAAACAAGCCAAATTACAAATGAAACACACACACTATAAAAAAAACTACATGCACTACAAACACACAACTCAAAACATTGCAACTATACACAGACCAAATAAACTTATACACAAAACACACACACAAAATACATACACTACACATACTATACACAAAATAGACACATTATACACACCTTAGACATTTTACAAGAAAAAGCAGACACACACTGACGCACTACACAAAATACACACGTACAGAAAATATACTCATAGCACACACTATAACCAAACCATAAAAAAATACAGACACACGTTATACACAAAATAAAAGCACAATACACACACATAACTTAACACGAAAACAAACTACATATACACACACTACGTACATTGCACATAATACACACGCTATACACAATATATAAACACAAACTATATTCACAAAATACACACAATCACGTTGCACACACACACTATGCACACAATTACATTGCACACACTATACACACACTGCACTTACTACTCTAAATCCTAAACAAAATATGCATTACGCACTATATACAAGATACACAGAATACACATAGTTTACACACAATACCCACGCTATACTCAAAACACATATACTTCACATACTATAAAAACAAACAAACAAAATAAACTATACACATAATACGTAGACTAACACACTAAACATTATACTCAAAATACAAACATCTACACATACAAAATACGCACCGTACATACGCTACAAAAAAACACACTATACACAAATATACAAGTATTATAAAATACATGTGCATAGCACACTTAAAACACATTATACAAAAAATACACGCATTAGACACACACTATACACACAATACACATTGCATAAATTATAAACAAAACAAACGGACTAAATACACTATACACAAAACAGACTCATTAGAGAAAGTATGCACAAAATACACACTGACGCACTACCCAAAATACACACGTACAAAAAATATACTCATAGCACACATTATAACCAAACTATAAAAAAATACAGACACTAGACACACGTTAAACACAAAATAAAAGCACAATACACACACATAACTTAACACGAAAACAAACTGCATATACACACACTACGTACATTGCACATAATACACACGCTATACACAATATATAAACACAAACTTCCTTAGCTTAATAAGATTTTGAATACAGGTTGAGATATTAAATTTTGTAAAAAAAAAAAGAAATTCAATCCAATTCAAAACAACCAGAATCACTTGCCATAGACCTATAGCCCGAAAATTCTTAATAAGAAATAAAAGCATATCACATAGACAGTTAATACATCAGTTACCTTCTCAACCAAGCAAGGTAGAAAGATGGGTTGCCTCTGCTTCTGTCATAGTGTAGCCCTCATTTTTCAACAGATCCATAAGCCTGGGATGAAATTTAAGTACCTTATCAAAGTTACAGAAGCTCAAAAGTTAAGAAAGGATACGAGATAGTTTAAATATGATAGATAAGAATTATCAGAACATGTATATACACCTGCTATAACATCATTATAGAGCTAGATATTGGAGAATCAATAAAAATTTGTAATTTTAGCAAATCCACAAACAAGCAGAATAAACAAATGTTCTAATTGAGAATACTCATCAAATATGCTACCACTCATTTCCTTTTCAGTGAATTCAGTGAGCTTTAATTCAGTGAGCAAAGCACACAGGCATGCTGACAAAAAAACCGATTAATAAAATCCTATTTACCATTAATAAGCATGATGTGTTGGATTCACAAAACCTTAACACAAATTAAGAGTATATCTAAGACTTCAATCACCTCTCTTCCCATGGAGGAAGAGCCTGTATATCATAAACAAATCGAAGGTTAGAAGAAAATTTCAAGTTACACAATCAAAACTAGAATTTATGTTGAAAGAACCTTCTGCAACATCTCAATGCCATCAATTTGACATCATAATGTTTGAGAAGTAAGTAAAGTCACTTACTAACATCTATAAAGAATGTAACATATGATCACATGCAAAAAAATTATATAAGCCACACAGATGCCAAAACAAGTCGAACACTAATGGTCTAACAATTTACTCAAACCCAAAAGCTGAAAAAAGTTCTAAAAAGTTGTATGAAGGCCTCCTCTGTGGTATAGAAAAGCTAATCCCACAAAATTAATAAAGAAATCTTACAAGAGAAACGAAACCTCAAAACGAAAACTGAAGATCTTGAATGCGCTCTATATGCAATTCTTCGAATTTGAATCGGCAAACAATAATCATTTCCCTGTCATCCTGCGAGAGTAACACTAAGTTAATAATCTACTTTTTTGGCATAAAAGATACGGGCACTGTTTGCAGCCTGCAGCTACCAAAATATTTGCACCTTATTGCCCTAAAAAATAAATCTGTACCAACCTTGCTGATCAAAACTCGTGACTGAATATCAATGTCTTGAATAGACAAGATGGATTCTTGCATGGATCCCTTGTTAGGTGCCAACTCTCTAAATATACAGGACATCAATTAAAATATACATTACGGTTCAGAAGAAAGATATTAACCACAGAAAACATACGAAGGTGCATTTCTACTTTCATGCCAAGATTCGCGGTAACCATGACCGTTTGGTTTTGCTGTCTTTAGGATGCTTTCTGCCGTGATGCTTAACAAAACATATCCACCAGATTCATAATTATCTGCAATGGATATGTGACACGAGAAAAATCAATAAAATGATATGGAAAAGTGAAAAAAAAAATTAATATATTTTTTATTAAGAGATGAGTTAATGGAAAGTAGCATAATACCTTGAAAAGCTCAATATGGCTTCAGTTGTTTGCTAATAATAGCTAAATCAGAACCTTGTATATCTCTCAAATTCTTGGATACCTATAATGGGAGAGATATAAAATAGATGTGGTGCAATCTAGCAGCTAAAAGAGTTAGCAAGCCTCAATCAAGTAATAAAAATTATGGATGTCCATACCGTTTCTTGTCCACAAACCCTCAATACATTAAAGTATGCTTCAGCCGCTTTACGAACATTTGCTGATTTATCCTAGCGTCTGTGAGAACAGCTGAAATACATGGTAGTGGTAGACACAACAAAAGATGAGGTCAACAATACTCAAAACAGAAGTTGGAAAAACACTATTTTCCAAATCGACTACAGACCATTTTATTGGGATGAGCATAGCTAAGTATCTAAGGTACTCAATGACCACTCACGCATATGTAAAGCTATTGGCTTTGAGGAATTCGGGATTTGTTAAATGATCCCAAGTATTTATAATATTGGGATTGTGAATCTCAGTTAGTTAGCGCAAGAGACTCTTAATAAACTAATAACTAATAGTATAAGAGAGCACCAATTGTGGATAAAGTAGCAACAATCAAATTTTTGTTAGTGTCATGTAGACGCCCTTTTATAGCTCCAAATAGATCTCCTAAAACAAGAAAGAAAAGAGGGCACGTCATGTAGATAATTATTTACTCCATATACAAAATTTGAGACTAGTTTTTTCAAATTTTCGACTGATGTACCAGTTCCATCCAGCAGAACACGTTTGTTCACCTCTTCCAGAATTTTGGTCACACTTTCAGTAGATTCCAAGCGGACCTAGAAGAAGATAAAGTCAGATTGATGGCATGCCCTCTTATAAATCATTCAAAGATTTGATGATTAACAAACATATACTCCATATAACAAACCTTCCAATCAGAACTCTCTAAAAGAAGTGGGGTGATCTTTTTTATTGATATCTTCACATGGAAGACAATCCATGCCACCAGTCACCGCAGATGATGTAGAATAAGTTACTTTAACAACCTTCTTTGGAGTGCAGATGCCTGCAATACTGTATTTGTAAATTTGAATTGAAGAACAAACTTATATTGGGAAAACTGACAGTTTTACACCAAAAAGAATTTACCTCGTAGTAAAGCAGGTTTAATGCAGAAATACCTTTACATCTTCCAGAAAAGCAAAAAAACAGTAAATTCATGTTCACCAGATGCAGTTAATTCCTGGATGCAGCACCTGAACATTTTTCTCATTCCAGCCAGGAATAACACAGTAAAAGGATCAACATCTCAACAGATGGATCCAAATTCGTTTGTTATTCAATCTGGTCTTCAAAGACACAATAGCTGAAACAAAAAACTTAGTAGCAAGATAACAATTTTAAAAAAGCAGCCCCATCTGCCAATGCAATTCATACAAAAGAATCACAGTAAGCGCAATACTCTAACATCAAAGAACCAAAGACAACATGTATATAATAGTAATATCTAGCATTTTTAGAAAAGACCAATAAATAAAGGAGTATATAAATATTCACCAGATGAAGCAAAGAAAATATCAAGAAAAATAAAAATAAAAAGGCATGATATGAGGATTAATCTACTACTTAGGTACTATTTCGCTTCAAACAATGGCAAAGGAATGGATAAAGGTTTATCTTGAAAGCAAAAGAAAATTTCAAAACAAGCAGATTTCTCGACTCCATAAACTTGTAAATAATGGATGGACAAATAATAACTAAGACAGAACATTACCATGTACTTAAGTTGCTAAATCTATAAAATATTTAAGTATATTAACTAACCAGAAAATAGAAAAACAAACAATTTCTTAAACAGGAGCATATTAACTAACCAGAAAATAATTCCTCAAGAAATACAAAGGAAGGATAAAATTATATTGAAAAATGATCATCTATGAAATGATCAAAAGACACCAATTGACTTACAAAAAAAGTGGGCTACAATGAACCCACGATGCAAAACCATAAATTAGGGGGGGCATACAAAAACTAAGAGTGAAGCACCTACATAGATCTCCAAAAGTTAAAACAACTATCAATCGATTAAGTAAGACTATGCAAATGCTTTCAAACAATGTCGTCAAACTATGCAACATAACATTCTTACAGAAGGAAGATTCACTACATCAATAATATAAGAACAATAATTAAAAGAAAAAATAAACAAGATAAAACAGATCAAGATATAATACATTCGTGAGCTTGATCAAACATTTAACAACCAAATCGCAGAATTTCTGGTTTCTGATTGCTAGAGACTCATTTGATGCTGGAGAAGGCCATCTTAATGGATCCAAAGGTCTTAACAGATTTATAAGAACAACAAATGATGAATTACGCTATGCATTATCCTGCACGTGCAATCCGGCCCCACAACAACAATTATATTCACAAGAGAGGAGAAAAACTAGCAATGCTTGCCTCATAAGTTTTATAGTGATAGTTACCAGAACCTTTAACATCAGAGCATTAAAAGCTCTCAAAAGTTGACTTCCATCATCCATCCGTGGAACCCTATCATCCAAAAGCCATAGCAACAGTTTTGTGTAAGATGAGACTAGTACTCTCCTTATCTCCTTAAGCAAGCCTCTTATTCTAAAAAGTCTGCAACAAAAGCAATACCAACTTCAGACCTCAATTAACACACAAATAATAAAAATCATGACATGACTCTTCAATTTTAGGCGCTATAAGTTTTTTAGGTCAAAATAATAATTGCCTTATTCACCGGGCATGAAACTAGTTAATCAGCATCATTCTGTATTTCTTCCATTGTGCTGCCCTTGGGGTCAGCAGTTGCTTAAGCCAATTCATTGCACACAACTTTCATCCCTTCAACAACATATTGGCAAAAAACAAAAATAAGTTTCTCAAAAGATAGCTATAATTGCCCAAATAATGTAGAAATGACATTGGACAAACAAAACAGAATCAGAGATATTGTCAGTAGAAAAATTATGAAGAAAAATTAGAAAAATAGATAAACAAAGTTCCAATTCAAGCAATAAGAACATTACTAATACAATTTTGAAGAACAAATAATTATATGAGATCATGTGAACATACTAAATGTAAAGGCTATGCAAAGGTCTTAACAAATACGCAATTTTTAAAACATTTTAAGACATCACTAACCAACATCAACCACTTAGCAATGCAGTCTTGTTAGATCTTTAAAATAAAAGGTCAATCAAAGTTACAGAAGATCAAGAGTCGAGAAAGGATACGAGATAGTTTAAATATGATAGATAAGAATTATAAGGACATGTGTATTCACTGGCTGTAACATCATTATAGAGATAGATATTGGAGACTCAATAACAATTTGTAATTTTAGCAATTCTAGAAACAAACTGAATAAACAAATGTCCTAATAACAAGTGTCTTGAGAACACTCATAAAATATGCAACCACTCATTTCTTTTTTAAAAATATCATTTGATAAATTCACACAGCCAAGCACATGGGCATGCTAACTAAAAAAACAAACAAATTAATAAAATCCTATTCACCTTTAATAAGCATGATGTGTTGAATTCACAAAACCTCAACACAAACCACTTTAAAAGTATATCTAAGACTTCAATCACCTCCCTTCCCATGGAGGAAGAGCCTGTATATCATAAACAAATCGAAGGTAAAAGAAAATTGCAAGTTACATAATCAAAACTAGAATTTATGTTGAAATAACCTTTTGCAACATCTCAATGCCATCAACTTGATTTTTGAAGTCAGCACTTAGAGCCTCCGATGCAGATCCTCTCGAAAGTATTTCATGACATCATTCTTTTTGAAGTAAGCATAGTCCCTTACTAAAAATCTATAAAGAATGTAGCATATCATCACATACATAAATATAACATAAGCCACACAAATGCTAAAACAAGTCAACACTGATGGTCTGCTACTATTTACCCAAACCCAAAAGCTGATAAAAATTTGCAAAAGCTGTATGAAGACCTCCTCCGTGGTATGGAAAATCTAATCTGATAAAATTAATAATAAAATCTTAAAAGAGAGCAGAAACCTCAAGATCTTGAATTTCCTCTACACGCAATTCATCTAATTTGAATCTGCGAACAATAATTCTTTCTCTGCCATCCTGCGAGAGTAACACTAAGTCAATAATCTACTATGCCGCCTTAAAAGCTACAACATTGTGTGCAGCGTTATCAAAATAATTGCACCTTGTTGCCCGATAAAATAAATGTGAACCAACCTTGTTGTGACTGAATGTTGATGTCTTGAAAAGACAAGATAGATTCTTGCTTGAATCCCTTGTTAGGCACAACTCTCTAAATAAACAGGACATCAATTAACAAATACATTATGGTTTAGAAGAAATATATTAACCACAAAAAACATACTGAAGGTGCATTTCTGCTTCCATGTTGAGATTCGCGGTCGCCATTTCCATTAGGTTTTGCTGTCTTTAGGCTGCTTTCCAACGTGATGCTTGACGAAACAAATTCACCAGATTCATAATTATTCTGCAATGGATATGTGGCACAAGAAAAATCAACATAATGATATGAAAAAGTAGAAAAACAATATAAATTTTTTATTAGGAGATGAGTGATTTAATGGAAAGTAGCATGAAAAGCTCCATATGGCTTCAATCGTTTGCAAATATCAGCTAAAGCATAATCTTGTATATCTCTCAAATTTTCGGATACCTGTAAGGCGAGAGATATAAGATAGGTCTAGCACCATCTAGCAGCTAAAAGAGTTAGCAAACCTCAATAAAGTAATAAAAATTTTGGATGTTCATACCGTTTCATGTCCACAAACCCTCAATATTTCATTAAATCATGCTTCAGCCTCTTTATGAACATCTGTTGATTTATCCTAGAAAGGTAACCAAGAAATATCCTGAGACATAAAGTTGGCACAAACAGCTACCTGAAGAATATCAACTTTGAATAACAAAATACCGTAATAGCAGATGTAGTGGGTTTGATTAGCTTGATTGCATCATGAAACTCAGCTAATCCAGCAAGTTGTCTTGATAGCCAATCAAATTTCACCCCTCTGCGCCTACTTTAGCCTGTGAGAATAGCTGAAATATATGGTAGCAGAAGACAACAACAAACGATGAGGTCAGGGATACTCAAAGCAGAAGTTCGAAAAACACTATTTTACAAATAGACTACAGACCATTTTATTGGGATGGGCAGCACAAGGCCAAGTGTCTAAGGTACTCAATGTAAACTCACGCATATGTTTTCTGTTGTCGCCAAGGCATTTCAAAACATCTGAAAGAATGCCCTGCATGGGCCACATTCATGTAAATGATCAAGCTTTCACAAGAGCTATGTACATGACAGAAGAGTTTCAATATTGTGATTTAAAGGTATAACTATTGGCTTTGAGGAATTCTGGATTTAATAAATGATCCCAAGCATTTATAATATTGGGATTGTAAATCTCAGTTAGTTAGCGCAAGTGACTCTTAATAAACCTATAAGTAATAGTATAAGAGAGTACCTCGCTTAATTTCTGCTGTCCCATTGTGGTCCCAAGAGCACCAATTGTGGACAAAGTAGCAATTATCAAATTTTTGCTACTATTGTGTAGACGCCCTTTTAGAGCTCCAAATAGATCTCCTAAAACAAGAAAGATAAGATGGCACATCATGTAGATAATTATATACTCCATATACAAAATTTATCAAATTTTCCCTTTTAGAGCTCCAAATAGATCTAATAAAACAAGAAAGATAAGATGGCACATCATGTAGATAATTATATACTCCATATACAAAATTTATCAAATTTTCCACTGAACATACCAGTTCCAGTTCACCTCTTTCAGAATTTGGTTACATTTTTAATAGATTCCAAGTGGACCTAGACAGAAGATAAAGTCAGATTGACGGCATGCCCTCTTAAATCATAAACATATTTGATGATTAACAAACATAAACTCCATATTACAAATCTTCCAATCAGAACTCACTAATCCTTTTAACAAAGTGGGAGGGATCTTTTAAACAGTATCTTCACGTGGAAGTCCATCCAGGCCACCAGTCACCACAGATGATGTAGAATAAGTTACTTTAACAACCTTCTTTGGAGCTGCAGATGCCTGCAAAGAGTAATATTTGTAAATTTGAATTGAAGAACAAGCTTATATTGGGAAAAATGGCAGTTGCACTACATAATTAAAATTTAAGAAAAAAAACTAGATATAATACCTTGGGAGCTTGATCAAACATTTTAACAACCAAATCAGAGAAATGAAGATGGACGTCTTGATGGATCCAGATTTCCTAACAGATTTATAAGCACAAGAATTGATGATGTACGTTCTGTGTTATCCTGCACGTGCAATCCAGCCACACAATAGCAATTATATGCGCAAGAAGAGAGGAGAAAAAACAAGCCAAGCTTGCCTCATAAGTTTACAGAGATAGTTACCAGAATCTTTAACATCAAAACATTCAAAGCTGTTAAAATTTGACTTCCATCATCCATCTCCGGAACCCTATCATCCAAAAGCCAGAGTAACAGTTCCGTGATGAGACTATGAGAGGACTCTCCTTAAATGCATAAGCAAGCCTCTTGTTCTGAAAAGTCTGCAACAAAAGCAATAACCACTTCAGACCTCAATTGACACCCAAATAATCAAAACCATGACATGACACTTTAATTTTAGACATTATTACTTAAAACATCAGACTAATTACCTATATCATAGTATTCAGGACATATTTACAAGATCTTGAAAGGCACCAGTGAGGCGGAAGTCAAAAGTCTTCTCAACTTGCATGAAAAGATACCAATTGTGAGGACCTCACAGAAACAATGCCTAAGAGGTATGTCAAAAATAGCATAACAATGTCTTATTCGCCATGCGTGAAACTACCCTATCAGCATCTTTCACTATGTCAAACTAAAATTACAACTCTTATTTACACAGTTAACTCTAACAGCTGCTGGGTGTCAGATCTATTCCAATCCTAATTAGAAAAGGAAACAAAACATAAAGATGGCATTTGTTCAATTTATACATCAACGAACAGTCCATAGAATGAAGCAAGTTCGGCTAGTTCAGTAACATCCTCTTTCCTCTCCCACCATTTTGAAGCTTTCTGAAAATAAAATACAAAAATTACGAATAAAAGCCTTCAATAAATTATATTTTGAATATTTTTAATAGGTAAAAGACAAAGATAGGCCACTTACCACCGCTTACCAAAATCCTGACTTCTCCATCGACTTTAATATATCAACTTGATCAATAAGGTCCTGGGGAGCTGATAGGGAAGATATCTTAGACTCATAAAAGGCAGCCAGAAATCTAAGTCTCTAAGGTAAAACAACACGAAGGTAAAATATCACTATCATTTACAAAGGCAGCTTCAATTCATTAAAGCTTAAGATGGTTGGTCAGAATCAGTGATGCACATAAATTGCGGTTCACACAAAACCTAGAACCTAATCAAGGAATGGGTTAGGCAAGGGGGTAGACAGATTCGACAAAAGTAAAAGACAACATTGTATTACCTCGACCTTTGGCTACGTGGTGACTTGACAACATTGGCAAGATGTACACTCAAGCACATACGTTTTGTTGTCACCAAGGCATTTCAAGACATCTGAAAAATCTGAAAGAATCCCTTGCACAAGCCACATTCGTGTAAATGAACAAGCCTTCACAGGAGCTATGTACATGAAAGAAGAGTTACAATATTGGGATTTAAAGATACAACTATTGGCTTTGAGGAATTCCGGATTTAATAAATGATCCCAAGCATTTATATCATTGAGATTGTAAATCTCAGTTAGTAAGCGCAAGTGAATCTTAATAAAGCCTATAACCTATAGTATAAAGGGTACCTAGCTTGACTTCTCAACTGGATGTCCCATTGTAGTCCGAAGAGCACCAACTGTGGACAAAGTAGCAATTATCAAATTTTAGAACTGTCGTGTAGACGCCCTTATAGGGCTCCAAACAGATCTCCTAAAATAAGAAAGATAAAAGGCA